>NW_026735179.1:0-159950 GCF_949786415.1 Peromyscus eremicus | reverse complement strand
GGGAGCACAATAGTGACTCTTCTTACCAGAAAAAAACTCTTGCTCGTAGGACAATAACTGCATGTGTTTCAACTCCATTTAGGACTGGGAAACAAACGCTAGCTTGCCTTACGAGAAACACACTCTGCTTTAGAGAAAAGAGCACTCTTCTACTCGACTGTTTTTCCTATGGTGTCCGAACAGTGAGCTTGCTCAGAAAAAAATAACTGTGCTTTCTACACACAGGGACCATATCTAGTTACAACTCTGCTTAGGAAACTGACAAGAACAGTAGCTCCGCTTCAGTCCAATACACTCTACTTGCTGGGAACAGATGCGAGTGCTATTTGCACTGTGTATGGAAATGGGAACGCAATAGTTACTTTCCTTACCAGAAAACAACTCTTGCTGGTAGGACCAGAAACTGCATGGGATTCAACTCCATTTAGGACTGTGGAACAAACGCTAGCTCGCCTTACAAGAAACACACTCTGCTTTTGAGAAAAGAGCACTCTTCTACTCTACTGTGTTTCCTATAGGGCCAGAACAGTGAGGTTTGCTCAGAACAAAAGAACTGTGCTTCCTACAAATACGGCCATATCTAGTTCAATTCTGCTTAGGAAACTGACAAGAACAGTAGCTCCTCTTCAGTCCAATACACTGTACATGCTGGGAACAGACGCCAGTGCTATTTGCCCTGTGTCTGACAATGTGAGTGCAATAGTGACTTTCCTTACCAGAAAACAACTCTTGCTCGTAAGACCAAAAACAGGATGTGATTCAACTCCATTTAGTACTGGGAAACAAACGCTAGCTTGCCTTACAAGAAACACACTCTGCTTTTGAGAAAAGAGCACTCTTCTGCTCTACTGTGTTTCCTATGGGTTCTGAACAGTGAGGTTGCTCAGAACAAAAGAACTGTGCTTCCTACACACATGGGTCATATCTAGTTCAACTCTGCTTAGGAAACTGAAAAGAACAGTAGCTCCTCTTCAGTCCAATACACTGTACTTGCTGGGAAGAGACGCGAGTGCTATTTGCACTGTGTATGGCAAAGAGAGCGCAATAGTGACTTTCCTTACCAGAAAACAACTCTTGCTCGTAGGACCAAAAACTGCATGTGATTCAACTCCATTTAGGACTGGGAAACAAACGCTAGCTCGCCTTACAAGAAACACACTCTGCTTTTGAGAAAAGAGCAGTCTTCTATTCTACTGTGGTTCATATGGGGTCCGAACATTGAGCTTGCTCAGAACAAAAAAACTGGGCTTCCTACACACACGGGACATATCTATTTCAACTCTGCTTAGGAAACTGACAAGAACAGTAGCTCCTCTTCAGTCTAATACACTGCACATTCTGGGAACAGTCGCGAGTGCTATTTGCACTGTGTATGGCAATGGGAGCTCAATAGTGACTTTGCTTACGAGTAAACAACTCTTGCTCGTAGGACCAAAAACTGCATGAGATTCAATTCCATTTAGGACTGGGAAACAAACGCTAGCTTGCCTCACAAGAAACACACTCTGCTTTTGAGAAAAGAGCAGTCTTCTACTCTACTGTGTTTCCTATAGGGCCAGAACAGAGATTGCTCAGAACAAAAGAACTGTGCTTCATACAAATACGGCCATATGTAGTTCAATTCTGCTTAAGAAAGTGACAAGAACAGTAGCTCCTCTTCAGTCCAATACACTGTACATGCTGGGAACAGACGCCAGTGCTATTTGCCCTGTGCATGACAATGGGAGCACAACAGTGACTCTTTTTACCAGAAAACAACTCTTGCTCGTAGGACAAGAAACTGCATGTGATTCAACTCCATTTAGGCCTGGGAAACAAACGCTAGCTCGCCTTACAAGAAACACACTCTGCTTTTGAGAAAAGAGCACTCTTCTACTCTACTGTGTTTCCTATGGGGTCCGAACAGTGAGCTTGCTCAGAACAAAAGAACTGTGATTCCTACAAATACGGCTTTATCTAGTTCAATTCTGCTTAGGAAACTGTAAAGAACAGTAGATCCTCTTCAGTCCAATACACTGTACATGCTGGGAACAGACGCCAGTGCTATTTGCCCTGTGTATGACAATGGGAGCACAATAGTGACTCTTCTTACCAGAAAAAAACTCTTGCTCGTAGGACAATAAACTGTATGTGATTCAACTCCATTTAGGACTGGGAAACAAACACTAGCTCGTCTTACAATAAACACACTCTGCTTTTGAGAAAAGAGCACTCTTCTACTCTAATGTGTTTTCTGTGGGGTCCGAACAGTGAGCTTGCTCAGAACAAAAAAACTGTGCTTCCTACACACAGGGGCCATATCTAGTTCAACTCTGCTTAGGAAACTGACAAGAACAGTAGCTCCGCTTCAGTCCAATACACTGTACTTGCTGGGAACAGACGCCAGTGCTATTTGCCCTGTGTATGACAATGGGAGCACAATAGTGACTCTTCTTACCAGAAAACATATCTTGCTAGTAGGACCAGAAACTGCATAGGATTCAACTCCATTTAGGATTGGGAAACAAACACTAGCTCGCATTACAAGAAACACACTCTCCTTTTGAGAAAAGAGCACTCTTCTACTCCAATGTGTTTCCTATGGGGTCCGAATAGTGAGCTTGCTCAGAACAAAAGAACTGTGTTTCCTACACACAGGGGCCATATCTAGTTCAACTCTGCTTAAGAAACTGACAAGAACAGTAGCTCCTTTTCAGTCCAATACACTGTACTTGCTGGGAACAGACGCGAGTGCTATTTGCCCTGTGTATGACAATGGGAGCGCAATAGTGACTTTCCTTACCAGAAAACAACTCTTGCTCGTAGGACCAAAAAATGCATATGATTCAACTCCATTTAGGAATGCGAAACAAACGCTAGCTTGCCTTACAAGAAACACACTCTGCTTTTGAGAAAAGAGCACTCTTCTACTCTACTGTGTTTCCTATGGGATCCGAACAGTGAGCTTGCTCAGAACAAAAGAATTGTGCTTCCTACACACACGGGCCATATCTAGTTCAACTCTGCTTAGGAAACTGACAAGAATGGTAGCTCCGCTTCAATCCAATACACTGTACTTTCTGGGAACAGACGCCAGTGATATTTGCACTGTGTATGCCAATGGGAGCGCAAGAGTCACTTTCCTTACCAGAAAATAACTCTTGCTCATAGGACCAAAAACTGCATGTGATTCAACTCCATTTAGGACTGGGAAACAAACGCTAGCTCGCCTTACAAGAAACACACTCTGCTTTTGAGAAAAGAGCACTCTTCTACTCTACTGTGTTTCCTATAGGGCAAGAACAGTGAGCTTGTTCAGAACAAAAGAACTGTGCTTCATACAAATACGGCCATATCTAGTTCAATTATGCTTAGGAAACTGAAAAGAACAGTAGATCTTCTTCAGTCCAATAGAGTGTACATGCTGGGAACAGACGCCAGTGTTATTTGCCCTGTGAATGACAATGGGAGCACAATAGTGACTCTTCTTACCAGAAAACAACTCTTGCTCGTAGGACAAGAAACTGCATGTGATTCATTCCATTTAGGACTGGGAAACAAAGGCTAGCTCGTTTTACAAGAAACACACTCTGCTTCTGAGAAAAGAGCACTCTTCTTCTCTACTGTGTTTCCTATGGGGTCCGAACAGTGAGCTTGCTCAGAACAAAAGAACTGTGCTTCCTACACACAGGGGCCATATCAGGTTCAACTCTGCTTAACAAACTGACAAGAACAGTAGCTCCGCTTCAGTCCAATACACTGTACTTGCTTGGAACAGACGCCAGTGCTATTTGCACTGTGTATGGCAATGGGAGCACAATAATGACTTTCCTTACCAGAAAACAACTCTTGCTCATAGGACCAAAAACTGCATGTGATTCAACTCAATTTAGGACTGGGAAACAAACACTAGCTTGCCTTACAAAAAACACACTCTGCTTTTGAGAAAAGAGCACTCTTCTACTCTACTGTGTTTCCTATAGGGCCAGAACAGTGAGTTTGCTCAGAACAAAAGAACTGTGATTCCTACAAATACGGCCATATCTAGTTCAATTCTGCATAGGAAACTGACAAGAACAGTAGATCCTCTTCATTCCAGTACACTGTACATGCTGGGAACAGACGCCAGTGCTATTTGCCCTGTGTATGACAATTGGAGCACAATAGTGACTCTTCTTACCAGAAAACAACTCTTGCTCGTAGGACCAGAAACTGCATGGGATTCAACTCCATTTCTGACTGCGAAACAAACACTAGTTCGCATTACAAGAAACACACTCTCCTTTTGAGAAAAGAGCACTCTTCTACTCTACTGTGTTTCCTATAAGGCCAGAACAGTGAGGTTGCTCAGAACAAAAGAACTGTGATTCCTACAAATACGGCCATATCTAGTTCAATTCTGCATAGGAAACTGACAAGAACAGTAGATCCTCTTCATTCCAGTACACTGTACATGCTGGGAACAGACGCCAGTGCTATTTGCCCTGTGTATGACAATGGGAGCGCAATAGTGACTCTTCTTACCAGAAAACAACTCTTGCTCGTAGGACCAGAAACTGCATGGGATTCAACTCCATTTCTGACTGCGAAACAAACACTAGTTCGCATTACAAGAAACACACTCTCCTTTTGAGAAAAGAGCACTCTTCTACTCTACTGTGTTTCCTATAGGGCCAGAACAGTGAGTTTGCTCAGAACAAAAGAACTGTGATTCCTACAAATACGGCCATATCTAGTTCAATTCTGCTTAGGAAACTGACAAGAACAGTAGATCCTGTTCAGTCTAATACACTGTACATGCTGGGAACAGACGCCAGTTCTATTTGCCCTGTGTATGACAATGGGAGCGCAATAGTGACTCTTCTTACCAGAAAACAACTCTTGCTCATAGGACAAGAAACTCCATGTGATTCAACTCCATTTAGGACTGGGAAACAAACGCTAGCTCGCCTTACAAGAAACACACTCTGCTTTTGTGAAAAGAGCACTCATCTACTCTACTGTGTTTCCTAAGGGGTCCGAAAAGTGAACTTGCTCAGAACAAAAGAACTGTGCTTCCTACACACAGGGGCCATATCTAGTTCAACTCTGCTTAGGAAACTGACAAGAACAGTAGCTCCTCTTCAGTGCAATACACTGTACTTGCTAGGAACAGACGCGAGTGCTATTTGCACTGTGTATGACAATGGGAGCATAATAGTGACTCTTCTTACCAGAAAACAACTCTTGCTCGTAGGAACAGAAACTGCATGGGATTCAACTCCATTTCTGACTGGGAAACAATCACTAGCTCGCATTACAAGAAACACACTCTCCTTTTGAGAAAAGAGCACTCTTCTACTCTAATGTGTTTCCTATGGGGTCCGAATAGTGAGCTTGCTCAGAACAAAAGAACTGTGCTTCCTACACACAGGGGCCATATCTAGTTCAACTCTGCTTAGGAAACTGACAAGAACAGTAGCTCCTCTTCAGTCCAATACACTGTACTTGCTGGGAAGAGACGCGAGTGCTATTTGCACTGTGTATGGAAATGTGAACTCAATAGTGACTTTCCTTACCAGAAACAACTCTTGCTCGTAGGACCAAAAACTGCATGTGATTCAACTCCATTTAGGACTGGGAAACAAACACTAGCTCGCCTTACAAGAAACACACTCTGCTTTTGAGAAAAGAGCACTCTTCTACTCTACTGTGTTTCCTATAGGACCAGAACAGTGAGCTTGCTCAGAACAAAAGAACTGTGCTTCATACAAATACTGCCATAACTAGTTCAATTCTGCTAAGGAAACTGAAAAGAACAGTAGATCCTCTTCAGTCCAATACACTGTACATGCTGGGAACAGACGCCAGTGCTATTTGCCCTGTGTAAGACAATAGGAGCGCAATAGTTACTCTTCCTACCAGAAAACAACTCTTGCTCGTAGGACAAGAAACTGGATAGGATTCAACTCCATTTAGGACTGGGAAACAAAGGCTAGCTCGCTTTACAAGAAACACACTCTGCTTTTGAGAAAAGAGCACTCTTCTACTCTACTGACTTTCCTATGGGGTCCGAACAGTGAGCTTGCTCAGAAAAAAAGAACTGTGCTTCCTACACACAGGGTCCATATCTAGTTCAACTCTGCTTAGGAAACTGACAAGAACAGTAGCTCCTCTTCAGTCCAATACACTGTACTTGCTGGGAACAGACGCCAGTGATATTTGCACTGTGTATGCCAATGGGAGCGCAAGAGTCACTTTCCTTATCAGAAAACAACTCTTGCTCATAGGACCAAAAACTGCATGTGATTCAACTCCATTTAGGACTGGGAAACAAACGCTAGCTTGCCTTACAAGAAACACACTCTGCTTTTGAGAAAAGAGCACTCTTCTACTCTACTGTGTTTCCTATAGGGCAAGAACAGTGAGCTTGCTCAGAACAAAAGAACTGTGCTTCATACAAATACGGCCATATCTAGTTCAATTATGCTTAGGAAACTGAAAAGAACATTAGATCCTCTTCAGTCCAATACAGTGTACATGCTGGGAACAGATACCAGTGTTATTTGCCCTGTGAATGACAATGGGAGCACAATAGTGACTCTTCTTACCAGAAAACAACTCTTGCTCGCAGGACAAGAAACTGCAAGTGATTCATTCCACTTAGGACTGGGAAACAAAGGCTAGCTCGCTTTACAAGAAACACACTCTGCTTCTGAGAAAAGAGCACTCTTCTACTCCACTGTGTTTCCTATGGGGTCCGAACAGTGAGCTTGCTCAGAACAAAAGAACTGTGCTTCCTACACACAGGGGCCATATCAGGTTCAACTCTGCTTAGCAAACTGACAAGAACAGTAGCTCCGCTTCAGTCCAATACACTGTACTTGCTGGGAACAGACGCCAGTGCTATTTGCACTGTGTATGGCAATGGGAGCACAATAATGACTTTCTTTACCAGAAAACAACTCTTGCTCATAGGACCAAAAACTGCATGTGATTCAACTCAATTTAGGACTGGGAAACAAACACTAGCTCGCCTTACAAAAAACACACTCTGCTTTTGAGAAAAGAGCACTTCTCTACTCTACTGTGTTTCCTATAGGGCCAGAACAGTGAGTTTGCTCAGAACAAAAGAACTGTGATTCCTACAAATACGGCCATATCTAGTTCAATTCTGCTTAGGAAACTGACAAGAACAGTAGCTCCTCTTCAGTCCAATACACTGTACATGCTGGGAACAGACGCCAGTGCTATTTGCCCTGTGTCTGACAATGGGAGTGCAATAGTGACTTTCCTTACCAGAAAACAACTCTTGCTCGTAAGACCAAAAACAGGATGTGATTCAACTCCATTTAGTACTGGGAAACAAACGCTAGCTTGCCTTACAAGAAACACACTCTGCTTTTGAGAAAAGAGCACTCTTCTGCTCTACTGTGTTTCCTATGGGGTCCGAACATTGAGCTTGCTCAGAACAAAAAAACTGGGCTTCCTACACACATGGGCCATATCTAGTTCAACTCTGCTTAGGAAACTGACAAGAAGAGTAGCTCCTCTTCAGTCCAATACACTGTACTTGCTGGGAACAGACGTGAGTGCTATTTGCACTGTGTATGGCAATGGGAGCACAATAGTGACTTTGATTACGAGAAAACAACTCTTGCTCGTAGGACCAAAAACTGCATGTGATTCAACTCCATTTAGGACTGGGAAACAAACGCTAGCTCTCCTTACAAGAAACACACTCTGCTTTTGAGAAAAGAGCACTCTTCTACTCTACTGTGTTTCCTATAAAGCCAGAACAGTGAGTTTGCTCAGAACAAAATTACTGTGCTTCCTACACACACGGGACATATCTAGTTCAACTCTGCTTAGGAAACTGACGAGAACAGTAGCTCCTCTTCAGTCCAATACACTGTACTTGCTGGGAACAGACACCAGTGCTATTTGCCCTGTGTATTGCAATGGGAGCGCAATAGTGACTTTGCTTACGAGTAAACAACTCTTGCTCATAGGAACAAAAACTGCATGAAATTCAACTCCATTTAGGACTGGGAAACAAATGCTAGCTCGCCTTACAAGAAACACACTCTGCTTTTGAGAAAAGAGCAGTCTTCTATTTCACTGTGGTTCATATGGTGTCCGAACAGTGAGCTTGCTGAGAACAAAAGAACTGTGCTTCCTACACACATGGGCCATATCTAGTTCAACTCTGCTTAGGAAAGTGACAAGAACAGTAGCTCCTCTTCAGTCCAATACACTGTACATGCTGGGAACAGACGCCAGTGCTATTTGCCCTGTGTATGAAAATGGGAGCGCAATAGTGACTCTTCTTACCAGAAAACAACTCTTGCTCGTAGGACCAGAAACTGGATGTGATTCAACTCCATTTAGAACTGGGAAACAAACGCTAGCTCGCCTTACTAGAAACACACTCTGCTTTTGAGAAAAGAGCACTCTTCTACTCTACTGTGTTTGCTATAGGGCAAGAACAGTGAGTTTGCTCAGAACAAAAGAACTGTGCTTCCTACAAATACGGCCATATCTAGTTCAATTCTGCTTAGGAAACTGACAAGAACAGTAGATCCTCTTCAGTCCAATACACTGTACTTCCTGGAAACAGATGCGAGTGCTATTTGCACTGTGTATGGAAATGGGAGCGCAATAGTGACTTTACTTACCAGAAAACAACTCTTGCACATAGGAACAAAAACTGCATGTGATTCAACTCCATTTAGGACTGGGAAACAAACGCTAGCTCGCCTTACAAGAAACACACTCTGCTTTGGAGAAAAGAGCACTCTTCTACTCTACTGTGTCTCCTATAGGGCCAGAGCATTGAGTTTGCTCAGAACAAAAGAACTGTGCTTCCTACAAATACGGCCATATCTAGTTCAATTCTGCTTAGGAAACTGACAAGAACAGTAGATCCTCTTCAGTCCAATACAGTGTACATGCTGGGAACAGACGCCAGTGCTATTTGCCCTGTGTATGACAATGGAAGCGCAATAGTGACTCTTCTTACCAGAAAACAACTCTTGCTCGTAGGACAGGAAACTGCATGTGATTCAACTCCATTTAGGACTGGGAAATAAACGCTAGCTCGCCTTACAAGAAACACACTCTGCTTTTGAGAAAAGAGCACTCTTCTACTCTACTGTGTTTCATATGGGGTCCGAACAGTGAGCTTGCTCAGAACAAAAGAACTGTGCTTCCTACACACGGGCCATATCTAATTCAAATCTGCTTAGGAAACTGACAAGAACAGTAGCTCCTCTTCAGTCCAATACACTGTATTTGCTGGGAACAGACATGATTGCCATTTGAACTGTGTATGGCAATGGGAGTGCAATAGTGACTTTCCTTACCAGAAAACAATTCTTGCTCGTAGGACCAAAACCTGTATGTGATTCAACTCCATTTAGGACTGGGAAACAAACACTAGCTCGCCTTACAAGAAACACACTCTGCTTTTGAGAAAAGAGCACTCTTCTACTCTAATGGGTTTCCTATGTGGTCCGAACAGTGAGCTTGCTCAGAACAAAAGAACTGTGATTCCTACAAATACGGCCATATCTAGTTCAATTCTGCTTAGGAAACTGTAAAGAACAGTAGATCCTCTTCAGTCCAATACACTGTACATGCTGGGAACAGACGCCAGTGCTATTTGCCCTGTGTATGACAATGGGAGCACAATAGTGACTCTTCTTACCAGAAAAAAACTCTTGCTCGTAGGACAATAAACTGCATGTGTTTCAACTCCATTTAGGACTGGGAAACAAACGCTAGCTTGCCTTACGAGAAACACACTCTGCTTTAGAGAAAAGAGCACTCTTCTACTCGACTGTTTTTCCTATGGTGTCCGAACAGTGAGCTTGCTCAGAAAAAAATAACTGTGCTTTCTACACACAGGGACCATATCTAGTTCAACTCTGCTTAGGAAACTGACAAGAACAGTAGCTCCGCTTCAGTCCAATACACTCTACTTGCTGGGAACAGATGCGAGTGCTATTTGCACTGTGTATGGAAATGGGAACGCAATAGTTACTTTCCTTACCAGAAAACAACTCTTGCTGGTAGGACCAGAAACTGCATGGGATTCAACTCCATTTAGGACTGTGGAACAAACGCTAGCTCGCCTTACAAGAAACACACTCTGCTTTTGAGAAAAGAGCACTCTTCTACTCTACTGTGTTTCCTATAGGGCCAGAACAGTGAGTTTGCTCAGAACAAAAGAACTGTGCTTCCTACAAATACGGCCATATCTAGTTCAATTCTGCTTAGGAAACTGACAAGAACAGTAGCTCCTCTTCAGTCCAATACACTGTACATGCTGGGAACAGACGCCAGTGCTATTTGCCCTGTGTCTGACAATGTGAGTGCAATAGTGACTTTCCTTACCAGAAAACAACTCTTGCTCGTAAGACCAAAAACAGGATGTGATTCAACTCCATTTAGTACTGGGAAACAAACGCTAGCTTGCCTTACAAGAAACACACTCTGCTTTTGAGAAAAGAGCACTCTTCTGCTCTACTGTGTTTCCTATGGGTTCTGAACAGTGAGGTTGCTCAGAACAAAAGAACTGTGCTTCCTACACACATGGGTCATATCTAGTTCAACTCTGCTTAGGAAACTGAAAAGAACAGTAGCTCCTCTTCAGTCCAATACACTGTACTTGCTGGGAAGAGACGCGAGTGCTATTTGCACTGTGTATGGCAAAGAGAGCGCAATAGTGACTTTCCTTACCAGAAAACAACTCTTGCTCGTAGGACCAAAAACTGCATGTGATTCAACTCCATTTAGGACTGGGAAACAAACGCTAGCTCGCCTTACAAGAAACACACTCTGCTTTTGAGAAAAGAGCAGTCTTCTATTCTACTGTGGTTCATATGGGGTCCGAACATTGAGCTTGCTCAGAACAAAAAAACTGGGCTTCCTACACACACGGGACATATCTATTTCAACTCTGCTTAGGAAACTGACAAGAACAGTAGCTCCTCTTCAGTCTAATACACTGCACATTCTGGGAACAGTCGCGAGTGCTATTTGCACTGTGTATGGCAATGGGAGCTCAATAGTGACTTTGCTTACGAGTAAACAACTCTTGCTCGTAGGACCAAAAACTGCATGAGATTCAATTCCATTTAGGACTGGGAAACAAACGCTAGCTTGCCTCACAAGAAACACACTCTGCTTTTGAGAAAAGAGCAGTCTTCTACTCTACTGTGTTTCCTATAGGGCCAGAACAGAGATTGCTCAGAACAAAAGAACTGTGCTTCATACAAATACGGCCATATGTAGTTCAATTCTGCTTAAGAAAGTGACAAGAACAGTAGCTCCTCTTCAGTCCAATACACTGTACATGCTGGGAACAGACGCCAGTGCTATTTGCCCTGTGCATGACAATGGGAGCACAACAGTGACTCTTTTTACCAGAAAACAACTCTTGCTCGTAGGACAAGAAACTGCATGTGATTCAACTCCATTTAGGCCTGGGAAACAAACGCTAGCTCGCCTTACAAGAAACACACTCTGCTTTTGAGAAAAGAGCACTCTTCTACTCTACTGTGTTTCCTATGGGGTCCGAACAGTGAGCTTGCTCAGAACAAAAGAACTGTGATTCCTACAAATACGGCTTTATCTAGTTCAATTCTGCTTAGGAAACTGTAAAGAACAGTAGATCCTCTTCAGTCCAATACACTGTACATGCTGGGAACAGACGCCAGTGCTATTTGCCCTGTGTATGACAATGGGAGCACAATAGTGACTCTTCTTACCAGAAAAAAACTCTTGCTCGTAGGACAATAAACTGTATGTGATTCAACTCCATTTAGGACTGGGAAACAAACACTAGCTCGTCTTACAATAAACACACTCTGCTTTTGAGAAAAGAGCACTCTTCTACTCTAATGTGTTTTCTGTGGGGTCCGAACAGTGAGCTTGCTCAGAACAAAAAAACTGTGCTTCCTACACACAGGGGCCATATCTAGTTCAACTCTGCTTAGGAAACTGACAAGAACAGTAGCTCCGCTTCAGTCCAATACACTGTACTTGCTGGGAACAGACGCCAGTGCTATTTGCCCTGTGTATGACAATGGGAGCACAATAGTGACTCTTCTTACCAGAAAACATATCTTGCTAGTAGGACCAGAAACTGCATAGGATTCAACTCCATTTAGGATTGGGAAACAAACACTAGCTCGCATTACAAGAAACACACTCTCCTTTTGAGAAAAGAGCACTCTTCTACTCCAATGTGTTTCCTATGGGGTCCGAATAGTGAGCTTGCTCAGAACAAAAGAACTGTGTTTCCTACACACAGGGGCCATATCTAGTTCAACTCTGCTTAAGAAACTGACAAGAACAGTAGCTCCTTTTCAGTCCAATACACTGTACTTGCTGGGAACAGACGCGAGTGCTATTTGCCCTGTGTATGACAATGGGAGCGCAATAGTGACTTTCCTTACCAGAAAACAACTCTTGCTCGTAGGACCAAAAAATGCATATGATTCAACTCCATTTAGGAATGCGAAACAAACGCTAGCTTGCCTTACAAGAAACACACTCTGCTTTTGAGAAAAGAGCACTCTTCTACTCTACTGTGTTTCCTATGGGATCCGAACAGTGAGCTTGCTCAGAACAAAAGAATTGTGCTTCCTACACACACGGGCCATATCTAGTTCAACTCTGCTTAGGAAACTGACAAGAATGGTAGCTCCGCTTCAATCCAATACACTGTACTTTCTGGGAACAGACGCCAGTGATATTTGCACTGTGTATGCCAATGGGAGCGCAAGAGTCACTTTCCTTACCAGAAAATAACTCTTGCTCATAGGACCAAAAACTGCATGTGATTCAACTCCATTTAGGACTGGGAAACAAACGCTAGCTCGCCTTACAAGAAACACACTCTGCTTTTGAGAAAAGAGCACTCTTCTACTCTACTGTGTTTCCTATAGGGCAAGAACAGTGAGCTTGTTCAGAACAAAAGAACTGTGCTTCATACAAATACGGCCATATCTAGTTCAATTATGCTTAGGAAACTGAAAAGAACAGTAGATCTTCTTCAGTCCAATAGAGTGTACATGCTGGGAACAGACGCCAGTGTTATTTGCCCTGTGAATGACAATGGGAGCACAATAGTGACTCTTCTTACCAGAAAACAACTCTTGCTCGTAGGACAAGAAACTGCATGTGATTCATTCCATTTAGGACTGGGAAACAAAGGCTAGCTCGTTTTACAAGAAACACACTCTGCTTCTGAGAAAAGAGCACTCTTCTTCTCTACTGTGTTTCCTATGGGGTCCGAACAGTGAGCTTGCTCAGAACAAAAGAACTGTGCTTCCTACACACAGGGGCCATATCAGGTTCAACTCTGCTTAACAAACTGACAAGAACAGTAGCTCCGCTTCAGTCCAATACACTGTACTTGCTTGGAACAGACGCCAGTGCTATTTGCACTGTGTATGGCAATGGGAGCACAATAATGACTTTCCTTACCAGAAAACAACTCTTGCTCATAGGACCAAAAACTGCATGTGATTCAACTCAATTTAGGACTGGGAAACAAACACTAGCTTGCCTTACAAAAAACACACTCTGCTTTTGAGAAAAGAGCACTCTTCTACTCTACTGTGTTTCCTATAGGGCCAGAACAGTGAGTTTGCTCAGAACAAAAGAACTGTGATTCCTACAAATACGGCCATATCTAGTTCAATTCTGCATAGGAAACTGACAAGAACAGTAGATCCTCTTCATTCCAGTACACTGTACATGCTGGGAACAGACGCCAGTGCTATTTGCCCTGTGTATGACAATTGGAGCACAATAGTGACTCTTCTTACCAGAAAACAACTCTTGCTCGTAGGACCAGAAACTGCATGGGATTCAACTCCATTTCTGACTGCGAAACAAACACTAGTTCGCATTACAAGAAACACACTCTCCTTTTGAGAAAAGAGCACTCTTCTACTCTACTGTGTTTCCTATAAGGCCAGAACAGTGAGGTTGCTCAGAACAAAAGAACTGTGATTCCTACAAATACGGCCATATCTAGTTCAATTCTGCATAGGAAACTGACAAGAACAGTAGATCCTCTTCATTCCAGTACACTGTACATGCTGGGAACAGACGCCAGTGCTATTTGCCCTGTGTATGACAATGGGAGCGCAATAGTGACTCTTCTTACCAGAAAACAACTCTTGCTCGTAGGACCAGAAACTGCATGGGATTCAACTCCATTTCTGACTGCGAAACAAACACTAGTTCGCATTACAAGAAACACACTCTCCTTTTGAGAAAAGAGCACTCTTCTACTCTACTGTGTTTCCTATAGGGCCAGAACAGTGAGTTTGCTCAGAACAAAAGAACTGTGATTCCTACAAATACGGCCATATCTAGTTCAATTCTGCTTAGGAAACTGACAAGAACAGTAGATCCTGTTCAGTCTAATACACTGTACATGCTGGGAACAGACGCCAGTTCTATTTGCCCTGTGTATGACAATGGGAGCGCAATAGTGACTCTTCTTACCAGAAAACAACTCTTGCTCATAGGACAAGAAACTCCATGTGATTCAACTCCATTTAGGACTGGGAAACAAACGCTAGCTCGCCTTACAAGAAACACACTCTGCTTTTGTGAAAAGAGCACTCATCTACTCTACTGTGTTTCCTAAGGGGTCCGAAAAGTGAACTTGCTCAGAACAAAAGAACTGTGCTTCCTACACACAGGGGCCATATCTAGTTCAACTCTGCTTAGGAAACTGACAAGAACAGTAGCTCCTCTTCAGTGCAATACACTGTACTTGCTAGGAACAGACGCGAGTGCTATTTGCACTGTGTATGACAATGGGAGCATAATAGTGACTCTTCTTACCAGAAAACAACTCTTGCTCGTAGGAACAGAAACTGCATGGGATTCAACTCCATTTCTGACTGGGAAACAATCACTAGCTCGCATTACAAGAAACACACTCTCCTTTTGAGAAAAGAGCACTCTTCTACTCTAATGTGTTTCCTATGGGGTCCGAATAGTGAGCTTGCTCAGAACAAAAGAACTGTGCTTCCTACACACAGGGGCCATATCTAGTTCAACTCTGCTTAGGAAACTGACAAGAACAGTAGCTCCTCTTCAGTCCAATACACTGTACTTGCTGGGAAGAGACGCGAGTGCTATTTGCACTGTGTATGGAAATGTGAACTCAATAGTGACTTTCCTTACCAGAAACAACTCTTGCTCGTAGGACCAAAAACTGCATGTGATTCAACTCCATTTAGGACTGGGAAACAAACACTAGCTCGCCTTACAAGAAACACACTCTGCTTTTGAGAAAAGAGCACTCTTCTACTCTACTGTGTTTCCTATAGGACCAGAACAGTGAGCTTGCTCAGAACAAAAGAACTGTGCTTCATACAAATACTGCCATAACTAGTTCAATTCTGCTAAGGAAACTGAAAAGAACAGTAGATCCTCTTCAGTCCAATACACTGTACATGCTGGGAACAGACGCCAGTGCTATTTGCCCTGTGTAAGACAATAGGAGCGCAATAGTTACTCTTCCTACCAGAAAACAACTCTTGCTCGTAGGACAAGAAACTGGATAGGATTCAACTCCATTTAGGACTGGGAAACAAAGGCTAGCTCGCTTTACAAGAAACACACTCTGCTTTTGAGAAAAGAGCACTCTTCTACTCTACTGACTTTCCTATGGGGTCCGAACAGTGAGCTTGCTCAGAAAAAAAGAACTGTGCTTCCTACACACAGGGTCCATATCTAGTTCAACTCTGCTTAGGAAACTGACAAGAACAGTAGCTCCTCTTCAGTCCAATACACTGTACTTGCTGGGAACAGACGCCAGTGATATTTGCACTGTGTATGCCAATGGGAGCGCAAGAGTCACTTTCCTTATCAGAAAACAACTCTTGCTCATAGGACCAAAAACTGCATGTGATTCAACTCCATTTAGGACTGGGAAACAAACGCTAGCTTGCCTTACAAGAAACACACTCTGCTTTTGAGAAAAGAGCACTCTTCTACTCTACTGTGTTTCCTATAGGGCAAGAACAGTGAGCTTGCTCAGAACAAAAGAACTGTGCTTCATACAAATACGGCCATATCTAGTTCAATTATGCTTAGGAAACTGAAAAGAACATTAGATCCTCTTCAGTCCAATACAGTGTACATGCTGGGAACAGATACCAGTGTTATTTGCCCTGTGAATGACAATGGGAGCACAATAGTGACTCTTCTTACCAGAAAACAACTCTTGCTCGCAGGACAAGAAACTGCAAGTGATTCATTCCACTTAGGACTGGGAAACAAAGGCTAGCTCGCTTTACAAGAAACACACTCTGCTTCTGAGAAAAGAGCACTCTTCTACTCCACTGTGTTTCCTATGGGGTCCGAACAGTGAGCTTGCTCAGAACAAAAGAACTGTGCTTCCTACACACAGGGGCCATATCAGGTTCAACTCTGCTTAGCAAACTGACAAGAACAGTAGCTCCGCTTCAGTCCAATACACTGTACTTGCTGGGAACAGACGCCAGTGCTATTTGCACTGTGTATGGCAATGGGAGCACAATAATGACTTTCTTTACCAGAAAACAACTCTTGCTCATAGGACCAAAAACTGCATGTGATTCAACTCAATTTAGGACTGGGAAACAAACACTAGCTCGCCTTACAAAAAACACACTCTGCTTTTGAGAAAAGAGCACTTCTCTACTCTACTGTGTTTCCTATAGGGCCAGAACAGTGAGTTTGCTCAGAACAAAAGAACTGTGATTCCTACAAATACGGCCATATCTAGTTCAATTCTGCTTAGGAAACTGACAAGAACAGTAGATCCTCTTCATTCCAGTACACTGTACATGCTGGGAACAGACGCCAGTGCTATTTGCCCTGTGTATGAAAATTGGAGCACAATAGTGACTCTTCTTACCAGGAAACAACTCTTGCTCGTAGGACAAGAAACTGCATGTGATTCAACTCCATTTAGGACTGTGAAACAAACGCTAGCTCGCCTTACAGGAAACACACTCTGCTTTAGAGAAAAGAGCACTCTTCTACTCTACTGTGTATCCTATGGGGTCCGAACAGTGAGCTCGCTCAGAACAAAGAACTGTGCTTCCTCCACACACGGGCCATATCTAGTTCAATTCTGCTTAGGAAACTGACAAGAACAGTAGCTCTGCTTCAGTCCAATACACTGTACTTGCTGGGAACAGACGCGAGTGGTATTTGCACTGTGTATGGCAATGGGAGCGCAATAGTGACTTTCCTTACCAGAAAACAACTCTTGCTGGTAGGACCAGAAACTGCATGTGGTTCAACTCCATTTAGGACTGGGAAACAAACGCTAACTCGCTTTACAAGAAACACACTCTGCTTTTGAGAAAAGAGCAGTCTTCTATTCTACTATGGTTCATATGGGGTCCGAACACTGAGCTTGCTCAGAACAAAAGAACTGTGCTTCCTACACACACTGGCCATATCTAGTTCAACTCTGCTTAGGAAACTGACAAGAACAGTAGCTCCTCTTCAGTCCAATACACTGTACTTGCTGGGAACAGACACGAGTGCTATTTGAACTGTGTATGGCAATGGGAGTGCAATAGTGACTTTCCTTACCAGAAAACAACTCTTGCTCGTAGGACCAAAAACTGTATGTGATTCAACTCCATTTAGGACTGGGAAACAAACACTAGCTCGCCTTACAAGAAACATACTCTGCATTTGAGAAAAGAGCACTCTTCTACTCTACTGTGTTTCCTGTAGGGCCAGAACAGTGAGTTTGCTCAGAACAAAAGAACTGTGCTTCATACAAATACGGCCATATCTAGTTCAACTCTGCTTAGGAAACTGACAAGAACAGTAGATCCTCTTCATTCCAATACACTGTACATGCTGGGAACAGACGCCAGTGCAATTTGCCCTGTGTATCACAATTGGAGCACAACAGTGACTCTTCTTACCAGAAAACAACTCTTGCTGGTAGGACCAGAAACTCCATGTGATTCAACTCTATTTAGGACTGGGAAACAAACACTAGCTCGCCTTACAAGAAACACACTTTGCTTTTGAGAAAAGAGCACTCTTCTACTCTACTGTGTATCCTATGGGGTCCGAACAGTGAGCTTGCTCAGAACAAAAGAACTGTGCTTCCTCCCCACACGGGACATATCTAGTTCAACTCTGCTTAGGAAACTGACAAGGACAGTAGCTCCTCTTCAGTCCAATACACTGTACATGTAGGGAACAGACGCTAGTGCTATTTGTCCTCTGTATGACAATGGGAGCGCAATAGTGACTCTTCTTATCAGAAAACACCTCTTGCACGTAGGACCAGAAACTGCATGGGATTCAACTCCATTTCTGACTGGGAAACAAACACTAGCTCGCCTTACAAGAAACACACTCTGCTTTTGAGAAAAGAGTACTCTTCTACTCTTCTGTGTTTCCTATGGGGTCCCAACAGTGAGCTTGCTCAGAACAAAAGAACTGTGCTTACTACACACAGGGGCCATATCTAGTTCAACTCTGCTTAGGAAACTGACAAGAACAGTAGCTCCTCTTCAGTCCAATACACTGTACTTGCTGGGAACAGACGCGAGTGCTATTTGCACTGTGTATGGAAATGGGAACGAAATAGTGACTTTCCTTACCAGAAACAACTCTTGCTCATAGGACCAAAAACTGCATGTGATTCAACTCCATTTAAGACTGGGAAACAAACACTAGCTGGACTTACAAGAAACACACTCTGCTTTTGAGAAAAGAGCACTCTTCTACTCTACTGTGTTTCCTATAGGACCAGAACAGTGAGCCTGCTCAGAACAAAAAAACTGTGCTTCATACAAATACTGCCATATCTACTTCAATTCTGCTAATGAAACTGACAAGAACAGTAGATCCTCTTCAGTCCAATACAGTGTACATGCTGGGAACAGACGCCAGTGTTATTTGCCCTGTGAATGACAATGGGAAAACAATAGTGACTCTTCTTACCAGAAAACAACTCTTGCTCTTAGGACAAGAAACTGCATGTGATTCAACTCCATTTAGGACTGGGAAACAAAGGCTAGCTCGCTTTACAAGAAACACACTCTGCTTCTGAGAAAAGAGCACTCTTCTACTCTCCTGTGTTTCCTATGTGGTCCGAACAGTGAGCTTGCTCAGAACAAAAGAACTGTGCTTCCTACACACAGGGGCCATATCAGGTTCAACTCTGCTTAGCAACCTGACAAGAACAGTAGCTCCTCTTCAGTCCAATACACTGTACTTGCTGGGAACAGATGCGAGTGCTATTTGCACTGTGTATGGAAGTGGGAGCACAATAGTGACTCTTCTTACCAGAAAACAACTCTTGTGTGTAGGACCAAAAACTGCATGTGATTCAACTCCATTTAGGACTGGGAAACAAACACTAGCTCGCCTTACAAGAAACAAACTCTGTTTTTGAGAAAAGAGCAGTCTTCTATTCTACTGTGGTTCATATGGGGTCCGAACATTGAGCTTGCTCAGAACAAAAGAACTGTGCTTTCTCCTCACACGGGCCATATCTAGTTCAACTCTGCTTAGGAAACTGACAAAAACAGTAGCTCCTCTTCTGTCCAATACACTGTACTTGCTGGGAACAGACACGAGTGCTACTTGTATTGTCTATGGCAATGGGAGTGCAAAAGTGACTTTAATACCAGAAAACAACTCTTGCTCGTAGGACAAAAAACTGTATGTGAGTCAACTCCATTTAGGACTGGGAAACAAACGCTAGCTCGCCTTACAAGAAACACACTCTGCTTTTGAGAAAAGAGCACTCTTCTACTCTACTGTGTTTCCTGTAGGGCCAGAACAGTGAGTTTGCTCAGAACAAAAGAACTGTGCTTCCTCCAAATACGGCCATATCTAGTTCAACTCTGCTTAGGAAACTGACAAGAACAGTAGCTCCTCTTCAGTCCAATACACTGTACTTGCTGGGAACAGACGCGAGTGCTATTTGCACTGTGTATGGCAATGGGAGTGCAATAGTGACTTTCCTTACCAGAAAACAACTCTTGCTCGTAGGACCGGAAACTGCATGGGATTCAACTCCATTTCTGACTGGGAAACAAACACTAGCTCGCTTTACAAGAAACACACTCTCCTTTTGAGAAAAGAGCACTCTTCTACTCCAATGCGTTTCCTATGGGGTCCGAATAGTGAGCTTGCTCAGAACAAATGAACTGTGTTTCCTAGACACAGGGGCCATATCTAGTTCAACTCTGCTTAGGAAACTGACAAGAACAGTAGCTCCTCTTTAATCCAATACACTGTACTTGCTGGGAAGAGTCGCGAGTGCTATTTGCCTTGTGTATGACAATGGGAGCACAATAGTGACTTTCCTTACCAGAAAACAACTCTTGCTCGTAGGACCAAAAAATGCATATGATTCAACTCCATTTAGGAATGGGAAACAAACGCTAGCTTGCCTTACAAGAAACACACTCTGCTTTTGAGAAAAGAGCACTCTTCTACTCTACTGTGTTTCCTATGGGATCCGAACAGTGAGCTTTCTCAGAACAAAAAAATTGTGCTTCCCACACACATGGGCCATATCTAGTTCGACTCTGCATAGGAAACTGACAAGAATGGTAGCTCCGCTTCAGTCCAATACACTGTACTTGCTGGGAACAGACGCCAGTGCTATTTGCACTGTGTATGCCAATGGGAGCGCAAGAGTTACTTTCCTTACCAGAAAACAACTCTTGCTCATAGGAACAAAAACTGCATATGATTCAAATCCATTTAGGACTGGGAAACAAACGCTAGCTCGCCTTACAAGAAACACACTCTGCTTTTGAGAAAAGAGCACTCTTCTACTCTACTGTGTTTCCTATAAGGCAAGAACAGTGAGCTTGCTCAGAACAAAAGAACTGTGCTTCATACAAATACGGCCATATCTAGTTCAATTATGCTTAGGAAACTGAAAAGAACAGTAGATCCTCTTCAGTCCAATACAGTGTACATGCTGGGAACAGACGCCAGTGTTATTTGCCCTGTGAATGACAATGGGAGCACAATAGTGACTCTTCTTACCAGAAAACAACTCTTGCTCTTAGGACAAGAAACTGCATGTGATTCAACTCCATTTAGGACTGGGAAACAAAGGCTAGCTCGCTTTACAAGAAACACACTCTGCTTCTGAGAAAAGAGCACTCTTCTACTCTCCTGTGTTTCCTATGCGGTCCGAACAGTGAGCTTGCTCAGAACAAAAGAACTGTGCTTCCTACACACAGGGGCCATATCAGGTTCAACTCTGCTTAGCAACCTGACAAGAACAGTAGCTCCTCTTCAGTCCAATACACTGTACTTGCTGGGAACAGATGCGAGTGCTATTTGCACTGTGTATGGAAGTGGGAGCGCAATAGTGACTCTTCTTACCAGAAAACAACTCTTGTGTGTAGGACCAAAAACTGCATGTGATTCAACTCCATTTAGGACTGGGAAACAAACACTAGCTCGCCTTACAAGAAACAAGCTCTGTTTTTGAGAAAAGAGCAGTCTTCTATTCTACTGTGGTGTATATGGGGTCCGAACATTGAGCTTGCTCAGAACAAAAGAACTGTGCTTCCTACACACACGGGCCATATGTAGTTCAACTCTGCTTAGGAAACTGACAAGAAGAATAGGTCCTCTTCAGTCCAATACACTGTACTTGCTGGGAACAGACGAGAGTGCTATTTGCACTGTGTATGGCAATGGGAGCACAATATTGACTTTGCTTACGAGAAAACAACTCTTGCTTGTAGGACCAAAAACTGCATGTGATTCAACTCCATTTAGGACTGGAAAACAAACTCTAGCTCGCCTTACAAGAAACACACTCTGCTTTTGAGAAAAGAGCAGTCTTCTATTCTACTGTGGTTCATATGGGGTCCGAATATTGAGCTTGCTCAGAACAAAAGAACTGTGCTTTCTCCTCACACGGGCCATATCTAGTTCAACTCTGCTTAGGAAACTGACAAAAACAGTAGCTCCTCTTCTGTCCAATACACTGTACTTGCTGGGAACAGACAGGAGTGCTACTTGTACTGTCTATGGCAATGGGAGTGCAAAAGTGACTTTAATTACCAGAAAACAACTCTTGCTCGTAGGACAAAAAACTGTATGTGAATCAACTCCATTTAGGACTGGGAAACAAACGCTAGCTCGCCTTACAAGAAACACACTCTGCTTTTGAGAAAAGAGCACTCTTCTACTCTACTGTGTTTCCTGTAGGGCCAGAACAGTGAGTTTGCTCAGAACAAAAGAACTGTGCTTCCTACACACACGGGCCATATCTAGTTCTACTCTGCTTAGGAAACTGACAAGAACAGTATCCTTTCTTCAGTCCATACACTCTACTTGCTGGGAACAGACGCGAGTGCTATTTGCACTGTGTATGGCAAAGGGAGCGCAAAAGTGACTCTTCTTATCAGAAAACAACCCTTGATCTTAGGACCAGAAACTGCATGTGATTCAACTCCACTTAGGACTGGGAAACAAACGCTAGCTCGCCTTACAAGAAACACGCTCTGCTTTGAGAAAAGGGCACACTTCTACTCTACTGTATTTCCTATGGGGTCCTAACAGTGAGCTTGCTCAGAACAAAAGAACCGTGCTTCCTACACACACCGGCCATATCTAGTTCAACGCTGCTTAGGAAACTGACAAGAACAGTAGCTCTGCTTCAGTCCAATACACTGTACTTGCTGGGAACAGATGCGAGTGCTATTTGTACTGTGTATGGAAATGGGAGCACAATAGTGACTTTCCTTACCAGAAAACAACTCTTCCTCATAGGACCAAAAACTGCATGTGATTCAACTCCATTTAGAACTGGGAAACAAACGCTAGCTCGCCTTTCAGGAAACACACTATGCTTTTGAGAAAAGAGCACTCTTCTACTCTACTGTGTTTCCTATAGGGCCAGAATAGTGAGTTTGCTCAGAACAAAAGAACTGTGCTTCCAACAAATACGGCCATATCTAGTTCAATTCTGCTTAGGAAACTGACAAGAACAGTAGAACCTCTTCAGTCCAATACACTGTACATGCTGGGAACAGACGCCAGTGCTATTTGCCCTGTGTATGACAATGGGAGCGCAATAGTGACTCTTCTTACCAGAAAACAACTCTTGCTGGTAGGAACAGAAACTGCATGTGATTCAACTCCATTTAGTACTGGGAAACAAACGCTAGCTCGCCTTACAAGAAACACACTCTGCTTTTGAGAAAAGAGCACTCTTCTGCTCTACTGTGTTTCCTCTGGGTCCGAACAGTGAGCTTGCTCAGAACAAAAGAACTGTGCTTCCTACACACACGGGCCATATCTAGTTCAACTCTCCTTAGGAAACTGACAAGAACAGAAGCTCCTCTTTAGTCCAATACACTGTAATTGTTGGGAACAGACGCGAGTGCTATTTGTACTGTGTATGGCAATGGGAGCACAATAGTGACTCTTCTTACCAGAAAACAACTTTTCCTCGTAGGACCAAATACTGCATTTGATTCACCTCCATTTAGTACTGGGAAACAAACGCTAGCTAGCCTTACAAGAAACACACTCTGCTTTTGAGAAAAGAGCACTCTTCTACTCTACTGTGTTTCCTATAGGGCCAGAACTTTGAGCTTGCTCAGAACAAAAGAACTGTGCTTCCTACACACACGGGCCATATCTAGTTCAATTCTGGTTTTGAAACTGCAAAGAACAGTAGCCTCTCTTCAGTCCAATACACTGTGCTTGCTTGGAACAGACGCGAGTGCTATTTGCACTGTGTAGGGCAAATGGAACGCAAAATGGACTCTTCTTACCAGAAAACAGCTCTTGCTCGTAGGACCAGAAACTGCATGTGTATTTCAACTCCATTTAGGAGTGGGAAACAAAGGCTAGCTCACCTTTCAAGAAACACACTCTGCTTTTGAGAAAAGAGCACTTTTCTACTCTACTGTATTTACTATAGGGCCAGAACAGTGAGCTTGCTCAGAACAAAAGTACTGTGCTTCCTACACACACGGGCCATATCTAGTTCAACTCTGCTTAGGAAACTGACGAGAACAGTAGCTCGTCTTCAGTCCAATACACTGTACTTGCTGGGAAGAGACGCGAGTGCTATTTAAACTGTGTACAGCAATGGGAGCACAGTAGTGACTCTTCTTACCAGAAAACATATCTTGCTCTTAGGACCAGAAACTGCATATGATTCAACTCCACTTACGACTGGTAAAAAAACGCTAGCTCGCCTTACAAGAAACACACTCTGCTTTTGAGAAAAGAGCACTATTCTACTCTACTGTGTTTCCTATAGTGCCAGAACAGTGAGCTTGCTCAGAACAAAAGAACTGTGCTTCCTATACACACGGGCCATATCTAGTTCAACTCTGCTTAGGAAACTGACAAGAACAGTAGCTCCTCTTCAGTCCAACACACTGTATTTGCTGGCAACAGACGCGAGTGCTATTTGCACTGTGTACAGCAATGGGAGCACAATTGTGACTCTTCTTACCAGAAAACAACTCTTGCTCGTAGGACCAGAAACTGCATGGGATTCAACTCCATTTAGGACTGGGAAACAAACGCTAGCTCGCCTTACAAGAAACACACTCTGCTTTTGAGAAAAGAGCACTCTTCTACTCTACTGTGTTTCCTATAGGGCCAGAACAGTGAGCTTGCTCAGAACAAAAGAACTGTGCTTCCTACACATACGTGCCATATCTAGTTCAACTCTGCTTAGGAAACTGACAAGAACAGTAGCTCCTCTTCAGTCCAATACACTGTACTTGCTGGGAACAGATGCGAGTGCTATTTGCACTGTGTATGGCAATGGGAGCGCAATAGTGTCTTTCCTTACTTGAAAGCAACTCTTGTGTGTAAGACCAAAAACTGCATGTGATTCAAGTCCATTTAGGACTGGGAAACAAACGCTAGCTCGCCTTAAAAGAAACAAAATCTGCTTTTGAGGAAAGAGAACTATTCTACTCTACTGTGTTTCCTATGGTGTCGGAACAGTGAGCTTGCTCAGAACAAAAGAACTGTGCTTCCTACACACAGGGGCCATATCTAGTTCAACTCTGCTTAGGAAACTGACAAGAACAGTATCCTTTCTTCAGTCCAATACACTCTACTTGCTGGGAACAGATGCGAGTGCTATTTGCACTGTGTATGGCAAAGGGAGCGCAATAGTGACTCTTCTTATCAGAAAACAACTCTTGCTCTTAGGACCAGAAACTGCATGTGATTCAACTCCACTTAGGACTGGGAAACAAACGCTAGCTCGCCTTACAAGAAACACGCTCTGCTTTGAGAAAAGGGCACACTTCTACTCTACTGTGTTTCCTATGGGGTCCTAACAGTGAGCTTGCTCAGAACAAAAGAACCGTGCTTCCTACACACACCGGCCATATCTAGTTGAACTCTGCTTAGGAAACTGACAAGAACAGTAGCTCCTCTTCAGTCCAATATACTGTACTTGCTGGGAACAGACGCGAGTGCTATTTGCACTGTGTATGGCAAAGGGAGCGCAATAGTGACTTTCCTTACCAGAAAACAACTCTTGCTCGTAGGACCAAAAACTGAATGTGATTCAACTCCATTTCTGACTGGGAAACAAACGCTAGTTTGCCTTACAAGAAACACACTCTGCTTTTGAGAAAAGAGCAGTCTTCTATTCTACTGTGGTTCATATGGGGTCTGAACAGTGAGCTTACTCAGAACAAAAGAACTGTGCTTCCTACACACACGGGCCATATCTAGTTCAATTCTGGTTAGGAAACTGAAAAGAACAGTAGCCTCTCTTCAGTCCAATACACTGTACTTGCTCGAACAGACGAGAGTGCTATTTGCACTGTGTATGGCAATTGGAACGCAAAATGGACTCTTCTTACCAGAAAACAACTCTTGCTCGTAGGACCAGAAACTGCATGTGTATTTCAACTCCATTTAGGAGTGGGAAACAAACGCTAGCTCACCTTTCAAGAAACACACTCCGCTTTTAGAAAAGAGCACTCTTTTACTCTACTGTGTTTCCTGTAGGGCCAAAACAGAGAGCTTGCTCAGAACAAAAGAAATGTGCTTCCTACACACACGGGTCATATCTAGTTCAACTCTGCTTAGGAACCTGACAAGAACAGTAGATCCTCTTCAGTCAAATACACTGTACATGCTGGGAACAGACGCCAGTGCTATTTGCCCTGTGTATGAAAATGGGAGCGCAATAGTGACTCTTCTTACCAGAAAACAACTCTTTGTCGTAGGACCAGAAACTGCATGAGATTCAACTCCATTTAGGACTGGTAAACAAACGTTAGCTCGCCTTACAAGAAACACACTCTGCTTTTGAGAAAAGAGCACTCTTCTACTCTACTGTGTTTCCTATAGTGCCAGAACAGTGAGCTTTCTCAGAACAAAAGAACTGTGCTTCCTATACACACGAGCCATATCTAGTTCAACTCTGCATAGGAAACTGACAAGAACAGTAGCTCCTCTTCAGTCCAATGCACTGTATTTGCTGGCAACAGACGCGAGTGCTATTTGCACTGTGTACGGCAATGGGAGCACAATAGTGACTCTTCTTACCAGAAAACAACTCTTGCTCGTAGGACCAGAAACTGCATGGGATTCAACTCCATTTAGGACTGGGAAACAAACGCTAGCTCGCCTTACAAGAAACACACTCTGCTTTGGAGAAAAGAGCACTCTTGTACTCTACTGTGTTTCCTGTGGGGTCCGAACAGAGAGCTTGCTCAGAACAAAAGAACTGTGCTTCCTACATCCGGGCCATATCTAGTTCAACTCTGCTTAGGAAACTGACAAGAGAAGTAGCTCCTCTTCAGTCCAATACACTGTACTTGCTGGGAACAGATGCGAGTGCTATTTGCACTGTGTATGGCAATGAGAGCGCAATAGTGTCTTTCCTTACTTGAAAGCAACTCTTCCGTGTAAGACCAAAAACTGCATGTGATTCAAGTCCATTTAGGACTGGGAAAGAAACGCTAGCTCGCCTTACAAGAAACATACTCTGCTTTTGAGAAAAGAGCACTCTTCCACTCTACTGTGTTTTCTATAGGACCAGAACAGTGAGCTTGCTGAGAACAAAAGAACTGTGCTTCCTACACACACGGGCCATATGTAGTTCAACTCTGCTTAGGAAACTCAGAAGAACAGTAGCTGCTCTTCAGTCCAATACACTGTACTTGCTGGGAACAGAGGCCAGTGCTATTTGCACTTTGAATGACAATGGGAGCACAATAGTGACTCTTCTTACCAGAAAACAACTCTTGCTAGTAGGACCAGAAACTGCATGTGATTCAACTCCATTTAGGACTAGGAAACAAACGCTAGCTTGCCTTACAAGAAACACACTCTGCTTTTGAGAAAAGAGCACTCTTCTACTCTACTGTGTTTCCTATGGGGTCCGAACAGTGAGCTTGCTGAGAACAAAAGAACTGTGCTTCCTACACACACGGGCCATATCTAGTTCAACTCTGCTTAGGAAACTCAGAAGAACAGTAGCTCCTCTTCAGTCCAATACACTGTACTTGCTGGGAACAGTCGCGAGGGCTATTTGCACTGTGAATGGCAAAGGGAGCGCAATAGTGACTCTTCTTACCAGAAAACAACTCTTGCTCTTAGGACCAGAAACTGCATGTGATTCAGCTCCATTTAGGACTGGGAAACAAACGCTAGCTCGCCTTACAAGAAACACACTCTGCTTTTTAGAAAAGAGCACTCTTCTACTCTACTGTGTTTCCTATAGGGCCAGAACAGTGAGCTTGCTCAGAACAAAAGAACTGTGCTTCCTACACACATGGGCGATATCTAGTTCAACTCTGCTTTGGAAACTGACGAGAACAGTGGCTCCTCTTCATTCCAATACACTGTACTTGCTGGGAACAGTCACCAGTGCGATTTGCACTGTGTACGGCAATGGGAGTGCAATAGTGACTCTTCTTACAAGAAAACAACTCTTGCTCGTAGGACCAGAATCTCCATATGATTCAACTTCATTTAGGACTGGGAAACAAACACTAGCTCGCCTTACAAGAAACACATTCTGCTTTTGAGAAAAGAGCACTCTTCTACTCTACTGTGTTTCCTGTAGTGCCAGAACAGTGAGCTTGCCCAGAACAAAAGAACTGTGCTTCCTACACACGGGCCATATCTAGTTCAACTCGGCTTAGGAAACTGACAAGAACAGTAGCTCCTCTTCAGTCCAATACACTGTACTTGCTCGGAACAGATGCCAGGGCTATTTGCACTCTGTATGGCAAAGGGAGCGCAATAGTGACTCTTCTAACCAGAAAACAACTCTTGCTCATAGGACCTGAAACTGATGGGTTTCAACTCCATTTAGCACGGGGAAACAAATGCTAGGTCGCCTTACAAGAAACACACTCTGCTTTTGAGGAAAGAGCACGCATCTACTCTACTGTGTTTCCTATAGGGCCAGAACAGTGAGTTTTCTGAGTACAAAGAACTGTGCTTCCTACACACATGGGCCATATCTAGTTCAACTCTGCTTAGGAACCTGACAAGAACAGTAGATCCTCTTCAGTCCAATACACTGTACATGCTAGGAACAGAAGCCAGTACTATTTGCCTGTGTATGACAATGGGAGCGCAATAGTGACTCTTCTTACCAGAAAACAACTCTTGCTTGTAGGACCAGAAACTGCATGTGATTCAACTCCATTTAGGACTGGGAAACAAATGCTAGCTCGCCTTACAAGAAAATCACTCTGCTTTTGAGAAAAGAGCACTCTTCTACTCTACTGTGTTTCCTATAGGGCCAGAAAGTGAGCTTGCTCAGAAGAAAAGAACTGTGCTTCCTACACACACGGGCCATGTCTAGTTCAAGTCTGCTTAGGAAACTGATGAGAACAGTAGCTCCTCTTCAGTCCAATACACTGTACTTGCTGGGAACATACGCGAGTACTATTTGCACTGTGTACAGCAATGGGAGCGCAATAGTTACTCTTCTTACCACAAAACAACTCTTGCTCGTAGGACCAGAAACTGAATGTCATTCAACTCCATTTAGGACTGGGAAAGAAACGCTAGCTCACCTAACAAGAAACATACTCTTCTTTTTGAGGAAAGTGCACTCTTCAACTCTACTGTGTTTTCTATGGGGTCCGAACAGTGAGCTTGCTGAGAACAAAAGAACTGTGCTTCCTACACACTCGCGCCATATCTAATTCAACTCTGCTTAGGAAAATGTCAAGAACAGTAGGGCCTCTTCAGCCCAATACACTCTACTTGCTAGGAAAAGATGCGAGTGCTATTTGCACTGTGTATGGCAATGGGAGGAAAATAGTGATTTTCCTTACGAGAAAACAACTCTTGCGTGTAGGACCAAAAACTGCATGTGATTCAACTCCATTTAGAACTTGGAAACAAACGCTAGCTCGCCTTACAAGAAACACACTCTGCATTTGAGAAAACAGCACTCTTCTACTCTACTGTGTTTCTTATAGCGCCAGAACAGTGAGCTTGCTCAGAACAAAAGAACTGTGCTTCCTACACACGGGCCATATCTAGTTCAATTCTGCTTAGGAAACTGACAAGAACAGTAGATCCTCTTCAGTCCAATACACTGTACTTGCTGGGAACAGACGCCAGTGCTATTTGTGCTTTTTTGCCCTGTGTATGACAATGGGGAGCGCAATGGTGACTCTTCTTACCACAAAACAACTCTTGCTCGTAGGACCAGAAAACTGCATGTGATTCAACTCCATTTAGGATTGGGAAACAAACGCTAGCTCGCCTTACAAGAAACACATTCTGCTTTTGAGAATAGGGCACACATCTACTCTACTTTGTTTCCTATGGGGTCCAAACAGTGAGCTTGCTCAGAACAGAAGAACTGTGCTTCCTACACACACAGGCCATATCTAGTTCAACTCTGCTTAGGAAACTGACAAGAACAGTAGCTCCTCTTCAGTTCAATACACTGTACTTGCTGGGAACAGACGCGAGTGCTATTTGCACTGTGTATGGCAATGGGAGCGCAATAGTGACTTTCTTACCAGAAAACAACTCTTGCTCTTAGGACCAGAAACTGATGTGTTTCATCTCCATTTAGGACTGGGAAACAAACGCTAGCTCGCCTTACAAGAAACACACTCTGCTTTTTAGAAAAGAGCACTCTTCTACTCTACTGTGTTTCCTATAGGGCCAGAACAGTGAGCTTGCTCAGAACAAAAGAACTGTGCTTCCTACACACATGGGCGATATCTAGTTTCAACTCTGCTTTGGAAACTGACGAGAACAGTGGCTCCTCTTCATTCCAATACACTGTACTTGCTGGGAACAGTCACCAGTGCGATTTGCACTGTGTACAGGCAATGGGAGTGCAATAGTGACTCTTCTTACAAGAAAACAACTCTTGCTCGTAGACCAGAATCTCCATATGATTCAACTTCATTTAGGACTGGGAAAACAAAACACTAGCTCGCCTTACAAGAAACACATTCTGCTTTTGAGAAAGAGCACTCTTCTACTCTACTGTGTTTCCTGTAGTGCCAGAACCAGTGAGCTTGCCCAGAACAAAAGAACTGTGCTTCCTACACACGGGCCATATCTAGTTCAACTCGGCTTAGGAAACTGACAAGAACAGTAGCTCCTCTTCAGTCCAATACACTGTACTTGCTCGGAACAGATGCCAGGGCTATTTGCACTCTGTATGGGCAAAGGGAGCGCAATAGTGACTCTTCTAACCAGAAAACAACTCTTGCTCATAGGACCTGAAACTGATGGGTTTCAACTCCATTTAGCACGGGGAAACAAATGCTAGGTCGCCTTACAAGAAACACACTCTGCTTTTGAGGAAAGAGCACGCATCTACTCTACTGTGTTTCCTATAGGGCCAGAACAGTGAGTTTTCTGAGTACAAAGAACTGTGCTTCCTACACACATGGGCCATATCTAGTTCAACTCTGCTTAGGAACCTGACAAGAACAGTAGATCCTCTTCAGTCCAATACACTGTACATGCTAGGAACAGAAGCCAGTACTATTTGCCTGTGTATGACAATGGGGAGCGCAATAGTGACTCTTCTTACCAGAAAACAACTCTTGCTTGTAGGACCAGAAACTGCATGTGATTCAACTCCATTTAGGACTGGGAAACAAATGCTAGCTCGCCTTACAAGAAAATCACTCTGCTTTTGAGAAAAGAGCACTCTTCTACTCTACTGTGTTTCCTATAGGGCCAGAAAGTGAGCTTGCTCAGAAGAAAAGAACTGTGCTTCCTACACACACGGGCCATGTCTAGTTCAAGTCTGCTTAGGAAACTGATGAGAACAGTAGCTCCTCTTCAGTCCAATACACTGTACTTGCTGGGAACATACGCGAGTACTATTTGCACTGTGTACAGCAATGGGAGCGCAATAGTTACTCTTCTTACCACAAAACAACTCTTGCTCGTAGGACCAGAAACTGAATGTCATTCAACTCCATTTAGGACTGGGAAAGAAACGCTAGCTCACCTAACAAGAAACATACTCTTCTTTTTGAGGAAAGTGCACTCTTCAACTCTACTGTGTTTTCTATGGGGTCCGAACAGTGAGCTTGCTGAGAACAAAAGAACTGTGCTTCCTACACACTCGCGCCATATCTAATTCAACTCTGCTTAGGAAAATGTCAAGAACAGTAGGGCCTCTTCAGCCCAATACACTCTACTTGCTAGGAAAAGATGCGAGTGCTATTTGCACTGTGTATGGCAATGGGAGGAAAATAGTGATTTTCCTTACGAGAAAACAACTCTTGCGTGTAGGACCAAAAACTGCATGTGATTCAACTCCATTTAGAACTTGGAAACAAACGCTAGCTCGCCTTACAAGAAACACACTCTGCATTTGAGAAAACAGCACTCTTCTACTCTACTGTGTTTCTTATAGCGCCAGAACAGTGAGCTTGCTCAGAACAAAAGAACTGTGCTTCCTACACACGGGCCATATCTAGTTCAATTCTGCTTAGGAAACTGACAAGAACAGTAGATCCTCTTCAGTCCAATACACTGTACTTGCTGGGAACAGACGCCAGTGCTATTTGTGCTTTTTGCCCTGTGTATGACAATGGGAGCGCAATGGTGACTCTTCTTACCACAAAACAACTCTTGCTCGTAGGACCAGAAACTGCATGTGATTCAACTCCATTTAGGATTGGGAAACAAACGCTAGCTCGCCTTACAAGAAACACATTCTGCTTTTGAGAATAGGGCACACATCTACTCTACTTTGTTTCCTATGGGGTCCAAACAGTGAGCTTGCTCAGAACAGAAGAACTGTGCTTCCTACACACACAGGCCATATCTAGTTCAACTCTGCTTAGGAAACTGACAAGAACAGTAGCTCCTCTTCAGTTCAATACACTGTACTTGCTGGGAACAGACGCGAGTGCTATTTGCACTGTGTATGGCAATGGGAGCGCAATAGTGACTTTCCTTACCAGAAAACAACTCTTGCTCATAGGACCTGAAACTGATGTGTTTCATCTCCATTTAGCACTGGGAAACAAACGCTAGCTCGCCTTACAAGAAACACACTCTGCTTTTGAGGAAAGAGCACGCTTCTTCTCTACTGTGTTTCCTATAGGGCCAGAACAGTGAGCTTGCTGAGTACAAAAGAACTGTGCTTCCTACACACATGGGCCATATCTAGTTCAACTCTGCTTAGGAACCTGACAAGAACAGTAGATCCTCTTCAGTCAAATACACTGTACATGATGGGAACAGAAGCCAGTGCTATTTGCCCTGTGTATGACAATGGGAGCGCAATAGTGACTCTTCTTACCAGAAAACAACTCTTGCTTGTAGAACCAGAAACTGCATGTGATTCAACTCCATTTAGGACTGGGAAACAAACGTTAGCTCGCCTTACAAGAAACACACTCTCCTTTTGAGAAAAGAGCACTCTTCTACTCTAATGTGTTTCCTATAGGCCAGTACAGCGAGCTTGCTCAGAAGAAAAGAACTGTGCTTCCTGCACACACGGGCCATATCTAGTTCAACTCTGCTTAGGAAACTGACGAGAACAGTAGCTCCTCTTCAGTCCAATACACTGTACTTGCTAGGAAAAGACGCGAGTGCTATTTGCACTGTGTATGGCAAAGGGAGCGCAATAGTGACTCTTCTTACCAGAAAACAACTCTTGCTCGTAGGACGAAAAACTGCGTTTGATTCAACTCCATTTAGGACTGGGAAACAAACCCAAGCTCGCCTTACAAGAAAAACACTCTGCTTTTGAGAAAAGAGCACTCTTCTACTCTACTGTGTTTCCTATGGGGTCCGAACAGTGAGCTTGCTGAGAATAAAAGAACTGTGCTTCCTACACACACGGGCCATATCTAGTTCAACTCTGCTTAGGAAACTCAGAAGAAAAGTAGCTCCTCTTCAGTCCAATACACTGTACTTGCTGGGAACAGACGCGAGGGCTATTTGCACTGTGTATGGCAAAGGGAGCGCAATAGTGACTCTTCTTACCAGAAAACAACTCTTGCTCTTAGGACCAGAAACTGCATGTGATTCAGCTCCATTTAGGACTGGGAAACAAACACTAGCTCGCTTTACAAGAAACACACTCTGCTTTTTAGAAAAGAGCACTCTTCTACTCTACTGTGTTTCCCATAGGGCCAGAACAGTGAGCTTGCTCAGAACAAAAGAACTGTGCTTCCTACACACACGGGCGATATCTAGTTCAACTCTGCTTTGGAAACTGACCTGAACAGTAGCTCCTCTTCATTCCAATACACTGTACTTGCTGGGAACAGACACCAGTGCGATTTGCACTGCGTATGGCAATGGGAGCGCAATAGTCACTCTTCTTACCAGAAAACAACTCTTGCTCGTAGGACCAGAAACTCCATGTGATACAACTCCATTTAGAACTGGGAAACAAACACTAGCTCGCCTTACAAGAAACACATTCTGCTGTTGAGAAAAGAGCACTCTTCTACTCTACTGTGTTTCCTGTAGTGCCAGAACAGTGAGCTTGCTCAGAACAAAAGAACTGTGCTTCCTACACACGGGCCATATCTAGTTCAACTCTGCGTAGGAAACTGACAAGAACAGTAGCTCCTCTTCAGTCCAATACACAGTACTTGCTCGGGACAGACGCCAGGGCTATTTGCACTGTGTATGGCAAAGGGAGCGCAATAGTGACTCTTCTAACCAGAAAACAACTCTTGCTCGTAGGACCAGAAACTGCATGTGTATTTGAACTCCATTTAGGACTGGAAAAAAAACACTAGCTCGCCTTACAAGAAACACACTATGCTTTTCAGAAAAGAGCACTCTTCTACTCTACTGTGTTTCCTATGTGGTTTGAAGAGTGAGCTTGCTCAGAACAAAAGAACTGTGCTTCTTACACACACGGGCCATATCTAGTTCAACTCTGCTTAGGAAACTGACAAGAACAGTAGCTCCTCTTAATTCCAATACACTGTACTTGCTGGGAACAGACACGAGTGCTCTTTGTACTGTGTATGACAATGGGAGCACAATAGTGACTCTTCTTACCAGAAAACAACTCTTGCTCTTAGGACCCAAAACTGCATGTGACTCAACTCCATGTAGGACTGGGAAACAAACGCTAGCTCTGCTCACAAGAAACACACTCTGCTTTTGAGAAAAGAGGACTCTTCTACTCTACAGTGTTTCCTCTATGGCCATAACAGTGAGCTTGCTCAGAACAAAAGGACTGTGCTTCCTACACACACGGGTCATATCTAGAACAACTCTGTTTAGGAAACTGACAAGAACAATAGCTCCTCTTCAGCCCAATACACTCTAATTGCTGGGAACAGACGCGAGTGCTATTTGCACTGTGTATGTCAATGGGAGCACAATAGTGACTTTCCTTACCAGAAAAACTCTTGCTCGTAGGACCAGAAACTGCATGTGATTCAACTCCATTTAGGACTGGGAAACAAACGCTAGCTCGCCTTACAAGAAACACACTCTGCTTTTGAGGAAAGAGCACTCTTCTACTCTACTGTGTTTCCTATAGGGCCAGAACAGTGAGCTTGCTGAGAACAAAAAAACTGTGCTTCCTACCCACACGGGCCATATCTAGTTCAACTCTGCTTAGGAACCTGACAAGAACAGTAGATCCTCTTCAGTCCAATACACTGTACATGCTGGGAACAGACGCCAGTGCTATTTGCCCTGTGTATGGCAAAGGGAGCGCAATAGTGACTCTTCTAACAGAAAACCACTCTTGCTCGTAGGACCAGAAACTGCATGTGTATTTCAACTCCATTTAGGACTGGGAAACAAATGCTAGCTTGCCTTACAAGAAACACACTCTGCTTTTGAGAAAAGAGCACTCTTCTACTCTACTGTGTTTCCTATGGGGTTCGAACAGTGAACTTGCTCAGAACAAAAGAACTGTGATTCCTACACACACGGGCCATATCTAGTTCAACTTTGCTTAGGAAACTGACAAGAACAGTAGCTCCTCTTCAGTCCAATACACTGTACTTGCTGGGAACAGACGCGAGTGCTATTTGCACTGTGTACGGCAGTAAGTGCACAATAGTGAATCTTCTTACCAGGAAACAACTCTTGCTCTTAGGACCAGAAACTGCATTTGACTCAATCCACTTAGGTCTGGGAAACAAACGCTAGCTCGCCTTACAAGAAACAGGCTCTGCTTTGAGAATAGGGCACACATCTACTCTACTGTGTTTCCTATGGGGTCCGATCAGTGAGCTTGCTGAGAACAAAAGAAATGTGCTTCCTACACACACGGGCCATATCTAGTTCAACTCTGCTTAGGAACCTGACAAGAACAGTAGATCCTCTTCAGTCCAATACACAGTACATGCTGGTAACAGACGCCAGTGCTATTTGCCCTGTGTATGACAATGGGAGCGCAATAGTGACTCTTTTTTACCAGAAAACAACTCTTGCTCGTAGGACCAGAAACTGCATGTGATTCAACTCCATTTAGGATTGGGAAACAAACGCTAGCTCACCTTACAAGAAACACACTCTGCTTTTAAGAAAAGAGCACTCTTCTACTCTACTGTGTTTTCTATAGGGTCCGAACAGTGAGCTTGCTGAGAACAAAAGAACTGTGCTTCCTACACACACGGGCCATATCTAGATCAATTCAGCTTAGGAAACTGACAAGAACAGTAGCTCCTCTTCAGTCCAATACACTGTACTTGCTGGGAACAGACGTGAGGGCTATTTGCACTGTGTATGGCAAAGGGAGCACAATAGTGGCTTTTCTTACCAGAAAACAACTCTTGCTCGTAGGACCAGAAACTGCATGTGTATTTCAACTCCATTTAGGACTGGGAAACAAACGCTAGCTTGCCTTATAAGAAACACACTCTGCTTTTGAGAAAAGATCACTCTTCTACTCTACTGTGTTTCCTCTGGTGTTCGAACTTTGAGCTTGCTCAGAACAAAAGAACTGTGCTTCCTACACACACGGGCCATATCTAGTTCAACTCTCCTTAGGAAACTAACAAGAACAGTATCTCCTCTTTAGTCCAATACACTGTACTTGTTGGGAACAGTCGTGACTGCTATTTTTACTGTGTATGGCAATGGGAGCGCAATAGTGACTCTTCTTACCAGAGAACAACTCTTGCTTGTAGGAACAAAAACTGCATTTGATTCACCTCTATTTAGGACTGGGAACCAAACGCTAGCTAGCCTTAAAAGAAACACACTCTACTTATGAGAAAAGAGCACTCCTCTACTCTACTGTGTTTGCTATAGAGCCAGAACAGTGCGCTTGCTCAGAACAAAAGAACTGTGCTTCCTACACACACGGGCCATATCTAGTTCAATTCTGCTTACGAAACTGACAAGAACAGTGGCCTCTCTTCAGTCCAATACACTGTACTTGCTGGGAACAGATGCCAGTGCTATTTGCACTGTGTATGGCAAAGGGAGCGCAAAATGGACTCTTCTTACCAGAAAACAAGTCTCGATCGTAGGACCAGAAACTTCATGTGTATTTCAACTCCATTTAGGACTGGGAAACAAACGCTAGCTCGCCTTACAAGAAACACACTCTGCTTTTGACAAAAGAGCACTCTTCTACTCTACTGTGTTTCCTATGGGGTCCAAACAGAGAACTTGCTCAGAACAAAAGAACTGTGCTTCCTACACACGGGCCATATCTAGTTCAACTCTGCTGAGGAAACTGACAAGAACAGTAGCTCCTCTTCAGTCCAATACACTGTACTTGCTTGCAACAGATGCCAGTGCTCTTTGCACTGTGTATGGCAATGGGAGCGCAATAGTGACTCTTCTTACCAGAAAACAACTCTGCTTAGGAACCTGACAAGAACAGTAGATCCTCTTCAGTCCAATACACTGTACTTGCTGGGAACAGACCCCAGTGCTATTTGCAATGTGTATGAATATGGGAGCGCAATAGTGACTCTTCTTACCAGAAAACAACTCTTGCTCATAGGACCAGAAACTGCATGGGATTCAACTCCATTTAGGACTGGGAAATAAACGCTAGCTCGCCTTACAAGAAACACACTCTGCTTTTGAGAAAAGAGCACTCTTCTACTCTACTGTGTTTCCTATAGTGCCAGAACATTGAGCTTGCTCAGAACAAAAGAACTGTGCTTCCTACACACACGAGCCATATCTAGTTCAACTCTGCTTAGGAAACTGACAAGATCAGTAGCTCCTCTTCAGTCCAATACACTGTACTTGCTGGGAACAGACGCGAGTGCTATTTGCACTGTGTATGGCATTGGGAGCGCAATAGTGACTCTTCTTACCAGAAAACAACTCTTGCTCGTAGGACCAAAACTGCATGTGATTCAACTCCATTTCTGACTGGGAAACAAACGCTAGTTTGCCTTACAAGAAACACACTCTGCTTTTGAGAAAAGAGCAGTCTTCTATTCTACTGTGGTTCATATGGGGTCTGAACAGTGAGCTTGCTCAGAACAAAAGAACTGTGCTTCCTACACACACGGGCCATATCTAGTTCAATTCTGGTTAGGAAACTGAAAAGAACAGTAGCCTCTCTTCAGTCCAATACACTGTACTTGCTCGAACAGACGAGAGTGCTATTTGCACTGTGTATGGCAATTGGAACGCAAAATGGACTCTTCTTACCAGAAAACAACTCTTGCTCGTAGGACCAGAAACTGCATGTGTATTTCAACTCCATTTAGGAGTGGGAAACAAACGCTAGCTCACCTTTCAAGAAACACACTCCGCTTTTAGAAAAGAGCACTCTTTTACTCTACTGTGTTTCCTGTAGGGCCAAAACAGAGAGCTTGCTCAGAACAAAAGAAATGTGCTTCCTACACACACGGGTCATATCTAGTTCAACTCTGCTTAGGAACCTGACAAGAACAGTAGATCCTCTTCAGTCAAATACACTGTACATGCTGGGAACAGACGCCAGTGCTATTTGCCCTGTGTATGAAAATGGGAGCGCAATAGTGACTCTTCTTACCAGAAAACAACTCTTTGTCGTAGGACCAGAAACTGCATGAGATTCAACTCCATTTAGGACTGGTAAACAAACGTTAGCTCGCCTTACAAGAAACACACTCTGCTTTTGAGAAAAGAGCACTCTTCTACTCTACTGTGTTTCCTATAGTGCCAGAACAGTGAGCTTTCTCAGAACAAAAGAACTGTGCTTCCTATACACACGGGCCATATCTAGTTCAACTCTGCATAGGAAACTGACAAGAACAGTAGCTCCTCTTCAGTCCAATGCACTGTATTTGCTGGCAACAGACGCGAGTGCTATTTGCACTGTGTACGGCAATGGGAGCACAATAGTGACTCTTCTTACCAGAAAACAACTCTTGCTCGTAGGACCAGAAACTGCATGGGATTCAACTCCATTTAGGACTGGGAAACAAACGCTAGCTCGCCTTACAAGAAACACACTCTGCTTTGGAGAAAAGAGCACTCTTGTACTCTACTGTGTTTCCTGTGGGGTCCGAACAGAGAGCTTGCTCAGAACAAAAGAACTGTGCTTCCTACATCCGGGCCATATCTAGTTCAACTCTGCTTAGGAAACTGACAAGAGAAGTAGCTCCTCTTCAGTCCAATACACTGTACTTGCTGGGAACAGATGCGAGTGCTATTTGCACTGTGTATGGCAATGAGAGCGCAATAGTGTCTTTCCTTACTTGAAAGCAACTCTTCCGTGTAAGACCAAAAACTGCATGTGATTCAAGTCCATTTAGGACTGGGAAAGAAACGCTAGCTCGCCTTACAAGAAACATAATCTGCTTTTGAGAAAAGAGCACTCTTCCACTCTACTGTGTTTTCTATAGGACCAGAACAGTGAGCTTGCTGAGAACAAAAGAACTGTGCTTCCTACACACACGGGCCATATGTAGTTCAACTCTGCTTAGGAAACTCAGAAGAACAGTAGCTGCTCTTCAGTCCAATACACTGTACTTGCTGGGAACAGAGGCCAGTGCTATTTGCACTTTGAATGACAATGGGAGCACAATAGTGACTCTTCTTACCAGAAAACAACTCTTGCTAGTAGGACCAGAAACTGCATGTGATTCAACTCCATTTAGGACTAGGAAACAAACGCTAGCTTGCCTTACAAGAAACACACTCTGCTTTTGAGAAAAGAGCACTCTTCTACTCTACTGTGTTTCCTATGGGGTCCGAACAGTGAGCTTGCTGAGAACAAAAGAACTGTGCTTCCTACACACACGGGCCATATCTAGTTCAACTCTGCTTAGGAAACTCAGAAGAACAGTAGCTCCTCTTCAGTCCAATACACTGTACTTGCTGGGAACAGTCGCGAGGGCTATTTGCACTGTGAATGGCAAAGGGAGCGCAATAGTGACTCTTCTTACCAGAAAACAACTCTTGCTCTTAGGACCAGAAACTGCATGTGATTCAGCTCCATTTAGGACTGGGAAACAAACGCTAGCTCGCCTTACAAGAAACACACTCTGCTTTTTAGAAAAGAGCACTCTTCTACTCTACTGTGTTTCCTATAGGGCCAGAACAGTGAGCTTGCTCAGAACAAAAGAACTGTGCTTCCTACACACATGGGCGATATCTAGTTCAACTCTGCTTTGGAAACTGACGAGAACAGTGGCTCCTCTTCATTCCAATACACTGTACTTGCTGGGAACAGTCACCAGTGCGATTTGCACTGTGTACGGCAATGGGAGTGCAATAGTGACTCTTCTTACAAGAAAACAACTCTTGCTCGTAGGACCAGAATCTCCATATGATTCAACTCCATTTAGGACTGGGAAACAAACACTAGCTCGCCTTACAAGAAACACATTCTGCTTTTGAGAAAAGAGCACTCTTCTACTCTACTGTGTTTCCTGTAGTGCCAGAACAGTGAGCTTGCCCAGAACAAAAGAACTGTGCTTCCTACACACGGGCCATATCTAGTTCAACTCGGCTTAGGAAACTGACAAGAACAGTAGCTCCTCTTCAGTCCAATACACTGTACTTGCTCGGAACAGATGCCAGGGCTATTTGCACTCTGTATGGCAAAGGGAGCGCAATAGTGACTCTTCTAACCAGAAAACAACTCTTGCTCATAGGACCTGAAACTGATGGGTTTCAACTCCATTTAGCACGGGGAAACAAATGCTAGGTCGCCTTACAAGAAACACACTCTGCTTTTGAGGAAAGAGCACGCATCTACTCTACTGTGTTTCCTATAGGGCCAGAACAGTGAGTTTTCTGAGTACAAAGAACTGTGCTTCCTACACACATGGGCCATATCTAGTTCAACTCTGCTTAGGAACCTGACAAGAACAGTAGATCCTCTTCAGTCCAATACACTGTACATGCTAGGAACAGAAGCCAGTACTATTTGCCTGTGTATGACAATGGGAGCGCAATAGTGACTCTTCTTACCAGAAAACAACTCTTGCTTGTAGGACCAGAAACTGCATGTGATTCAACTCCATTTAGGACTGGGAAACAAATGCTAGCTCGCCTTACAAGAAAATCACTCTGCTTTTGAGAAAAGAGCACTCTTCTACTCTACTGTGTTTCCTATAGGGCCAGAAAGTGAGCTTGCTCAGAAGAAAAGAACTGTGCTTCCTACACACACGGGCCATGTCTAGTTCAAGTCTGCTTAGGAAACTGATGAGAACAGTAGCTCCTCTTCAGTCCAATACACTGTACTTGCTGGGAACATACGCGAGTACTATTTGCACTGTGTACAGCAATGGGAGCGCAATAGTTACTCTTCTTACCACAAAACAACTCTTGCTCGTAGGACCAGAAACTGAATGTCATTCAACTCCATTTAGGACTGGGAAAGAAACGCTAGCTCACCTAACAAGAAACATACTCTTCTTTTTGAGGAAAGTGCACTCTTCAACTCTACTGTGTTTTCTATGGGGTCCGAACAGTGAGCTTGCTGAGAACAAAAGAACTGTGCTTCCTACACACTCGCGCCATATCTAATTCAACTCTGCTTAGGAAAATGTCAAGAACAGTAGGGCCTCTTCAGCCCAATACACTCTACTTGCTAGGAAAAGATGCGAGTGCTATTTGCACTGTGTATGGCAATGGGAGGAAAATAGTGATTTTCCTTACGAGAAAACAACTCTTGCGTGTAGGACCAAAAACTGCATGTGATTCAACTCCATTTAGAACTTGGAAACAAACGCTAGCTCGCCTTACAAGAAACACACTCTGCATTTGAGAAAACAGCACTCTTCTACTCTACTGTGTTTCTTATAGCGCCAGAACAGTGAGCTTGCTCAGAACAAAAGAACTGTGCTTCCTACACACGGGCCATATCTAGTTCAATTCTGCTTAGGAAACTGACAAGAACAGTAGATCCTCTTCAGTCCAATACACTGTACTTGCTGGGAACAGACGCCAGTGCTATTTGTGCTTTTTGCCCTGTGTATGACAATGGGAGCGCAATGGTGACTCTTCTTACCACAAAACAACTCTTGCTCGTAGGACCAGAAACTGCATGTGATTCAACTCCATTTAGGATTGGGAAACAAACGCTAGCTCGCCTTACAAGAAACACATTCTGCTTTTGAGAATAGGGCACACATCTACTCTACTTTGTTTCCTATGGGGTCCAAACAGTGAGCTTGCTCAGAACAGAAGAACTGTGCTTCCTACACACACAGGCCATATCTAGTTCAACTCTGCTTAGGAAACTGACAAGAACAGTAGCTCCTCTTCAGTTCAATACACTGTACTTGCTGGGAACAGACGCGAGTGCTATTTGCACTGTGTATGGCAATGGGAGCGCAATAGTGACTTTCCTTACCAGAAAACAACTCTTGCTCATAGGACCTGAAACTGATGTGTTTCATCTCCATTTAGCACTGGGAAACAAACGCTAGCTCGCCTTACAAGAAACACACTCTGCTTTTGAGGAAAGAGCACGCTTCTTCTCTACTGTGTTTCCTATAGGGCCAGAACAGTGAGCTTGCTGAGTACAAAAGAACTGTGCTTCCTACACACATGGGCCATATCTAGTTCAACTCTGCTTAGGAACCTGACAAGAACAGTAGATCCTCTTCAGTCAAATACACTGTACATGATGGGAACAGAAGCCAGTGCTATTTACCCTGTGTATGACAATGGGAGCGCAATAGTGACTCTTCTTACCAGAAAACAACTCTTGCTTGTAGAACCAGAAACTGCATGTGATTCAACTCCATTTAGGACTGGGAAACAAACGTTAGCTCGCCTTACAAGAAACACACTCTCCTTTTGAGAAAAGAGCACTCTTCTACTCTAATGTGTTTCCTATAGGCCAGTACAGCGAGCTTGCTCAGAAGAAAAGAACTGTGCTTCCTGCACACACGGGCCATATCTAGTTCAACTCTGCTTAGGAAACTGACGAGAACAGTAGCTCCTCTTCAGTCCAATACACTGTACTTGCTAGGAAAAGACGCGAGTGCTATTTGCACTGTGTATGGCAAAGGGAGCGCAATAGTGACTCTTCTTACCAGAAAACAACTCTTGCTCGTAGGACGAAAAACTGCGTTTGATTCAACTCCATTTAGGACTGGGAAACAAACCCAAGCTCGCCTTACAAGAAAAACACTCTGCTTTTGAGAAAAGAGCACTCTTCTACTCTACTGTGTTTCCTATGGGGTCCGAACAGTGAGCTTGCTGAGAATAAAAGAACTGTGCTTCCTACACACACGGGCCATATCTAGTTCAACTCTGCTTAGGAAACTCAGAAGAAAAGTAGCTCCTCTTCAGTCCAATACACTGTACTTGCTGGGAACAGACGCGAGGGCTATTTGCACTGTGTATGGCAAAGGGAGCGCAATAGTGACTCTTCTTACCAGAAAACAACTCTTGCTCTTAGGACCAGAAACTGCATGTGATTCAGCTCCATTTAGGACTGGGAAACAAACACTAGCTCGCTTTACAAGAAACACACTCTGCTTTTTAGAAAAGAGCACTCTTCTACTCTACTGTGTTTCCCATAGGGCCAGAACAGTGAGCTTGCTCAGAACAAAAGAACTGTGCTTCCTACACACACGGGCGATATCTCGTTCAACTCTGCTTTGGAAACTGACCTGAACAGTAGCTCCTCTTCATTCCAATACACTGTACTTGCTGGGAACAGACACCAGTGCGATTTGCACTGCGTATGGCAATGGGAGCGCAATAGTCACTCTTCTTACCAGAAAACAACTCTTGCTCGTAGGACCAGAAACTCCATGTGATTCAACTCCATTTAGAACTGGGAAACAAACACTAGCTCGCCTTACAAGAAACACATTCTGCTGTTGAGAAAAGAGCACTCTTCTACTCTACTGTGTTTCCTGTAGTGCCAGAACAGTGAGCTTGCTCAGAACAAAAGAACTGTGCTTCCTACACACGGGCCATATCTAGTTCAACTCTGCGTAGGAAACTGACAAGAACAGTAGCTCCTCTTCAGTCCAATACACAGTACTTGCTCGGGACAGACGCCAGGGCTATTTGCACTGTGTATGGCAAAGGGAGCGCAATAGTGACTCTTCTAACCAGAAAACAACTCTTGCTCGTAGGACCAGAAACTGCATGTGTATTTGAACTCCATTTAGGACTGGAAAAAAAACACTAGCTCGCCTTACAAGAAACACACTATGCTTTTCAGAAAAGAGCACTCTTCTACTCTACTGTGTTTCCTATGTGGTTTGAAGAGTGAGCTTGCTCAGAACAAAAGAACTGTGCTTCTTACACACACGGGCCATATCTAGTTCAACTCTGCTTAGGAAACTGACAAGAACAGTAGCTCCTCTTAATTCCAATACACTGTACTTGCTGGGAACAGACACGAGTGCTCTTTGTACTGTGTATGACAATGGGAGCACAATAGTGACTCTTCTTACCAGAAAACAACTCTTGCTCTTAGGACCCAAAACTGCATGTGACTCAACTCCATGTAGGACTGGGAAACAAACGCTAGCTCTGCTCACAAGAAACACACTCTGCTTTTGAGAAAAGAGGACTCTTCTACTCTACAGTGTTTCCTCTATGGCCATAACAGTGAGCTTGCTCAGAACAAAAGGACTGTGCTTCCTACACACACGGGTCATATCTAGAACAACTCTGTTTAGGAAACTGACAAGAACAATAGCTCCTCTTCAGCCCAATACACTCTAATTGCTGGGAACAGACGCGAGTGCTATTTGCACTGTGTATGTCAATGGGAGCACAATAGTGACTTTCCTTACCAGAAAAACTCTTGCTCGTAGGACCAGAAACTGCATGTGATTCAACTCCATTTAGGACTGGGAAACAAACGCTAGCTCGCCTTACAAGAAACACACTCTGCTTTTGAGGAAAGAGCACTCTTCTACTCTACTGTGTTTCCTATAGGGCCAGAACAGTGAGCTTGCTGAGAACAAAAAAACTGTGCTTCCTACCCACACGGGCCATATCTAGTTCAACTCTGCTTAGGAACCTGACAAGAACAGTAGATCCTCTTCAGTCCAATACACTGTACATGCTGGGAACAGACGCCAGTGCTATTTGCCCTGTGTATGGCAAAGGGAGCGCAATAGTGACTCTTCTAACAGAAAACCACTCTTGCTCGTAGGACCAGAAACTGCATGTGTATTTCAACTCCATTTAGGACTGGGAAACAAATGCTAGCTTGCCTTACAAGAAACACACTCTGCTTTTGAGAAAAGAGCACTCTTCTACTCTACTGTGTTTCCTATGGGGTTCGAACAGTGAACTTGCTCAGAACAAAAGAACTGTGATTCCTACACACACGGGCCATATCTAGTTCAACTTTGCTTAGGAAACTGACAAGAACAGTAGCTCCTCTTCAGTCCAATACACTGTACTTGCTGGGAACAGACGCGAGTGCTATTTGCACTGTGTACGGCAGTAAGTGCACAATAGTGAATCTTCTTACCAGGAAACAACTCTTGCTCTTAGGACCAGAAACTGCATTTGATTCAATCCACTTAGGTCTGGGAAACAAACGCTAGCTCGCCTTACAAGAAACAGGCTCTGCTTTGAGAATAGGGCACACATCTACTCTACTGTGTTTCCTATGGGGTCCGATCAGTGAGCTTGCTGAGAACAAAAGAAATGTGCTTCCTACACACACGGGCCATATCTAGTTCAACTCTGCTTAGGAACCTGACAAGAACAGTAGATCCTCTTCAGTCCAATACACAGTACATGCTGGTAACAGACGCCAGTGCTATTTGCCCTGTGTATGACAATGGGAGCGCAATAGTGACTCTTTTTTACCAGAAAACAACTCTTGCTCGTAGGACCAGAAACTGCATGTGATTCAACTCCATTTAGGATTGGGAAACAAACGCTAGCTCACCTTACAAGAAACACACTCTGCTTTTAAGAAAAGAGCACTCTTCTACTCTACTGTGTTTTCTATAGGGTCCGAACAGTGAGCTTGCTGAGAACAAAAGAACTGTGCTTCCTACACACACGGGCCATATCTAGATCAATTCAGCTTAGGAAACTGACAAGAACAGTAGCTCCTCTTCAGTCCAATACACTGTACTTGCTGGGAACAGACGTGAGGGCTATTTGCACTGTGTATGGCAAAGGGAGCACAATAGTGGCTTTTCTTACCAGAAAACAACTCTTGCTCGTAGGACCAGAAACTGCATGTGTATTTCAACTCCATTTAGGACTGGGAAACAAACGCTAGCTTGCCTTATAAGAAACACACTCTGCTTTTGAGAAAAGATCACTCTTCTACTCTACTGTGTTTCCTCTGGTGTTCGAACTTTGAGCTTGCTCAGAACAAAAGAACTGTGCTTCCTACACACACAGGCCATATCTAGTTCAACTCTCCTTAGGAAACTAACAAGAACAGTATCTCCTCTTTAGTCCAATACACTGTACTTGTTGGGAACAGTCGTGACTGCTATTTTTACTGTGTATGGCAATGGGAGCGCAATAGTGACTCTTCTTACCAGAGAACAACTCTTGCTTGTAGGAACAAAAACTGCATTTGATTCACCTCTATTTAGGACTGGGAACCAAACGCTAGCTAGCCTTAAAAGAAACACACTCTACTTATGAGAAAAGAGCACTCCTCTACTCTACTGTGTTTGCTATAGAGCCAGAACAGTGCGCTTGCTCAGAACAAAAGAACTGTGCTTCCTACACACACGGGCCATATCTAGTTCAATTCTGCTTACGAAACTGACAAGAACAGTGGCCTCTCTTCAGTCCAATACACTGTACTTGCTGGGAACAGATGCCAGTGCTATTTGCACTGTGTATGGCAAAGGGAGCGCAAAATGGACTCTTCTTACCAGAAAACAAGTCTCGATCGTAGGACCAGAAACTTCATGTGTATTTCAACTCCATTTAGGACTGGGAAACAAACGCTAGCTCGCCTTACAAGAAACACACTCTGCTTTTGACAAAAGAGCACTCTTCTACTCTACTGTGTTTCCTATGGGGTCCAAACAGAGAACTTGCTCAGAACAAAAGAACTGTGCTTCCTACACACGGGCCATATCTAGTTCAACTCTGCTGAGGAAACTGACAAGAACAGTAGCTCCTCTTCAGTCCAATACACTGTACTTGCTTGCAACAGATGCCAGTGCTCTTTGCACTGTGTATGGCAATGGGAGCGCAATAGTGACTCTTCTTACCAGAAAACAACTCTGCTTAGGAACCTGACAAGAACAGTAGATCCTCTTCAGTCCAATACACTGTACTTGCTGGGAACAGACCCCAGTGCTATTTGCAATGTGTATGAATATGGGAGCGCAATAGTGACTCTTCTTACCAGAAAACAACTCTTGCTCATAGGACCAGAAACTGCATGGGATTCAACTCCATTTAGGACTGGGAAATAAACGCTAGCTCGCCTTACAAGAAACACACTCTGCTTTTGAGAAAAGAGCACTCTTCTACTCTACTGTGTTTCCTATAGTGCCAGAACATTGAGCTTGCTCAGAACAAAAGAACTGTGCTTCCTACACACACGAGCCATATCTAGTTCAACTCTGCTTAGGAAACTGACAAGATCAGTAGCTCCTCTTCAGTCCAATACACTGTACTTGCTGGGAACAGACGCGAGTGCTATTTGCACTGTGTATGGCATTGGGAGCGCAATAGTGACTCTTCTTACCAGAAAACAACTCTTGCTCGTAGGACCAAAACTGCATGTGATTCAACTCCATTTCTGACTGGGAAACAAACGCTAGTTTGCCTTACAAGAAACACACTCTGCTTTTGAGAAAAGAGCAGTCTTCTATTCTACTGTGGTTCATATGGGGTCTGAACAGTGAGCTTGCTCAGAACAAAAGAACTGTGCTTCCTACACACACGGGCCATATCTAGTTCAATTCTGGTTAGGAAACTGAAAAGAACAGTAGCCTCTCTTCAGTCCAATACACTGTACTTGCTCGAACAGACGAGAGTGCTATTTGCACTGTGTATGGCAATTGGAACGCAAAATGGACTCTTCTTACCAGAAAACAACTCTTGCTCGTAGGACCAGAAACTGCATGTGTATTTCAACTCCATTTAGGAGTGGGAAACAAACGCTAGCTCACCTTTCAAGAAACACACTCCGCTTTTAGAAAAGAGCACTCTTTTACTCTACTGTGTTTCCTGTAGGGCCAAAACAGAGAGCTTGCTCAGAACAAAAGAAATGTGCTTCCTACACACACGGGTCATATCTAGTTCAACTCTGCTTAGGAACCTGACAAGAACAGTAGATCCTCTTCAGTCAAATACACTGTACATGCTGGGAACAGATGCCAGTGCTATTTGCCCAGTGTATGAAAATGGGAGCGCAATAGTGACTCTTCTTACCAGAAAACAACTCTTTGTCGTAGGACCAGAAACTGCATGAGATTCAACTCCATTTAGGACTGGTAAACAAACGTTAGCTCGCCTTACAAAAAACACACTCTGCTTTTGAGAAAAGAGCACTCTTCTACTCTACTGTGTTTCCTATAGTGCCAGAACAGTGAGCTTGCTCAGAACAAAAGAACTGTGCTTCCTATACACACGGGCCATATCTAGTTCAACTCTGCTTAGGAAACTGACAAGAACAGTAGCTCCTCTTCAGTCCAATGCACTGTATTTGCTGGCAACAGACGCGAGTGCTATTTGCACTGTGTACGGCAATGGGAGCACAATAGTGACTCTTCTTACCAGAAAACAACTCTTGCTCGTAGGACCAGAAACTGCATGGGATTCAACTCCATTTAGGACTGGGAAACAAACGCTAGCTCGCCTTACAAGAAACACACTCTGCTTTGGAGAAAAGAGCACTCTTGTACTCTACTGTGTTTCCTGTGGGGTCCGAACAGAGAGCTTGCTCAGAACAAAAGAACTGTGCTTCCTACATCCGGGCCATATCTAGTTCAACTCTGCTTAGGAAACTGACAAGAGAAGTAGCTCCTCTTCAGTCCAATACACTGTACTTGCTGGGAACAGATGCGAGTGCTATTTGCACTGTGTATGGCAATGAGAGCGCAATAGTGTCTTTCCTTACTTGAAAGCAACTCTTCCGTGTAAGACCAAAAACTGCATGTGATTCAAGTCCATTTAGGACTGGGAAAGAAACGCTAGCTCGCCTTACAAGAAACACACTCTGCTTTTGAGAAAAGAGCACTCTTCCACTCTACTGTGTTTTCTATAGGACCAGAACAGTGAGCTTGCTGAGAACAAAAGAACTGTGCTTCCTACACACACGGGCCATATGTAGTTCAACTCTGATTAGGAAACTCAGAAGAACAGTAGCTGCTCTTCAGTCCAATACACTGTACTTGCTGGGAACAGAGGCCAGTGCTATTTGCACGTTGAATGACAATGGGAGCGCAATAGTGACTCTTCTTACCAGAAAACAACTCTTGCTAGTAGGACCAGAAACTGCATGTGATTCAACTCCATTTAGGACTAGGAAACAAACGCTAGCTCGCCTTACAAGAAACACACTCTGCTTTTGAGAAAAGAGCACTCTTCTACTCTACTGTGTTTCCTATGGGGTCCGAACAGTGAGCTTGCTGAGAACAAAAGAACTGTGCTTCCTACACACACGGGCCATATCTAGTTCAACTCTGCTTAGGAAACTCAGAAGAACAGTAGCTCCTCTTCAGTCCAATACACTGTACTTGCTGGGAACAGTCGCGAGGGCTATTTGCACTGTGAATGGCAAAGGGAGCGCAATAGTGACTCTTCTTACCAGAAAACAACTCTTGCTCTTAGGACCAGAAACTGCATGTGATTCAGCTCCATTTAGATCTGGGAAACAAACGCTAGCTCGCCTTACAAGAAACACACTCTGCTTTTTAGAAAAGAGCACTCTTCTACTCTACTGTGATTCCTATAGGGCCAGAACAGTGAGCTTGCTCAGAACAAAAGAACTGTGCTTCCTACACACACGGGCGATATCTAGTTCAACTCTGCTTTGGAAACTGACGAGAACAGTGGCTCCTCTTCATTCCAATACACTGTACTTGCTGGGAACAGACACCAGTGCGATTTGCACTGTGTACGGCAATGGGAGTGCAATAGTGACTCTTCTTACAAGAAAACAACTCTTGCTCGTAGGACCAGAATCTCCATATGATTCAACTCCATTTAGGACTGGGAAACAAACACTAGCTCGCCTTACAAGAAACACATTCTGCTGTTGAGAAAAGAGCACTCTTCTACTCTACTGTGTTTCCTGTAGTGCCAGAACAGTGAGCTTGCCCAGAACAAAAGAACTGTGCTTCCTACACACGGGCCATATCTAGTTCAACTCGGCTTAGGAAACTGACAAGAACAGTAGCTCCTCTTCAGTCCAATACACTGTACTTGCTCTGAACAGATGCCAGGGCTATTTGCACTCTGTATGGCAAAGGGAGCGCAATAGTGACTCTTCTAACCAGAAAACAACTCTTGCTCATAGGACCTGAAACTGATGGGTTTCAACTCCATTTAGCACGGGGAAACAAACGCTAGGTCGCCTTACAAGAAACACACTCTGCTTTTGAGGAAAGAGCACGCATCTACTCTACTGTGTTTCCTATAGGGCCAGAACAGTGAGTTTTCTGAGTACAAAGAACTGTGCTTCCTACACACATGGGCCATATCTAGTTCAACTCTGCTTAGGAACCTGACAAGAACAGTAGATCCTCTTCAGTCCAATACACTGTACATGCTAGGAACAGAAGCCAGTACTATTTGCCTGTGTATGACAATGGGAGCGCAATAGTGACTCTTCTTACCAGAAAACAACTCTTGCTTGTAGGACCAGAAACTGCATGTGATTCAACTCCATTTAGGACTGGGAAACAAACACTAGCTCGCCTTACAAGAAAATCACTCTGCTTTTGAGAAAAGAGCACTCTTCTACTCTACTGTGTTTCCTATAGGGCCAGAACAGTGAGCTTGCTCAGAAGAAAAGAACTGTGCTTCCTACACACACGGGCCATGTCTAGTTCAAGTCTGCTTAGGAAACTGACGAGAACAGTAGCTCCTCTTCAGTCCAATACACTGTACTTGCTGGGAACATACGCGAGTACTATTTGCACTGTGTACAGCAATGGGAGCGCAATAGTTACTCTTCTTACCACAAAACAACTCTTGCTCGTAGGACCAGAAACTGAATGTCATTCAACTCCATTTAGGACTGGGAAAGAAACGCTAGCTCACCTAACAAGAAACATATTCTTCTTTTTGAGGAAAGTGCACTCTTCAACTCTACTGTGTTTTCTATGGGGTCCGAACAGTGAGCTTGCTGAGAACAAAAGAACTGTGCTTCCTACACACTCGCGCCATATCTAATTCAACTCTGCTTAGGAAAATGTCAAGAACAGTAGGGCCTCTTCAGCCCAATACACTCTACTTGCTAGGAAAAGATGCGAGTGCTATTTGCACTGTGTATGGCAATGGGAGGAAAATAGTGATTTTCCTTACGAGAAAACAACTCTTGCGTGTAGGACCAAAAACTGCATGTGATTCAACTCCATTTAGAACTTGGAAACAAACGCTAGCTCGCCTTACAAGAAACACACTCTGCTTTTGAGAAAACAGCACTCTTCTACTCTACTGTGTTTCTTATAGCGCCAGAACAGTGAGCTTGCTCAGAACAAAAGAACTGTGCTTCCTACACACGGGCCATATCTAGTTCAATTCTGCTTAGGTAACTGACAAGAACAGTAGATCCTCTTCAGTCCAATACACTGTACTTGCTGGGAACAGACGCCAGTGCTATTTGTGCTTTTTGCCCTGTGTATGACAATGGGAGCGCAATGGTGACTCTTCTTACCACAAAACAACTCTTGCTCGTAGGACCAGAAACTGCATGTGATTCAACTCCATTTAGGATTGGGAAACAAACGCTAGCTCGCCTTACAAGAAACACATTCTGCTTTTGAGAATAGGGCACACATCTACTCTACTTTGTTTCCTATGGGGTCCAAACAGTGAGCTTGCTCAGAACAGAAGAACTGTGCTTCCTACACACACGGGCCATATCTAGTTCAACTCTGCTTAGGAAACTGACAAGAACAGTAGCTCCTCTTCAGTTCAATACACTGTACTTGCTGGGAACAGACGCGAGTGCTATTTGCACTGTGTATGGCAATGGGAGCGCAATAGTGACTTTCCTTACCAGAAAACAGCTCTTGCTCATAGGACCTGAAACTGATGTGTTTCATCTCCATTTAGCACTGGGAAACAAACGCTAGCTCGCCTTACAAGAAACACACTCTGCTTTTGAGGAAAGAGCACGCTTCTTCTCTACTGTGTTTCCTATAGGGCCAGAACAGTGAGCTTGCTGAGTACAAAAGAACTGTGCTTCCTACACACATGGGCCATATCTAGTTCAACTCTGCTTAGGAAACTGACAAGAACAGTAGATCCTCTTCAGTCAAATACACTGTACATGATGGGAACAGAAGCCAGTGCTATTTGCCCTGTGTATGACAATGGGAGCGCAATAGTGACTCTTCTTACCAGAAAACAACTCATGCTTGTAGAACCAGAAACTGCATGTGATTCAACTCCATTTAGGACTGGGAAACAAACGCTAGCTCGCCTTACAAGAAACACACTCTGCTTTGGAGAAAAGAGCACTCTTGTACTCTACTGTGTTTCCTGTGGGGTCCGAACAGAGAGCTTGCTCAGAACAAAAGAACTGTGCTTCCTACATCCGGGCCATATCTAGTTCAACTCTGCTTAGGAAACTGACAAGAGAAGTAGCTCCTCTTCAGTCCAATACACTGTACTTGCTGGGAACAGATGCGAGTGCTATTTGCACTGTGTATGGCAATGAGAGCGCAATAGTGTCTTTCCTTACTTGAAAGCAACTCTTCCGTGTAAGACCAAAAACTGCATGTGATTCAAGTCCATTTAGGACTGGGAAAGAAACGCTAGCTCGCCTTACAAGAAACACACTCTGCTTTTGAGAAAAGAGCACTCTTCCACTCTACTGTGTTTTCTATAGGACCAGAACAGTGAGCTTGCTGAGAACAAAAGAACTGTGCTTCCTACACACACGGGCCATATGTAGTTCAACTCTGCTTAGGAAACTCAGAAGAACAGTAGCTGCTCTTCAGTCCAATACACTGTACTTGCTGGGAACAGAGGCCAGTGCTATTTGCACTTTGAATGACAATGGGAGCGCAATAGTGACTCTTCTTACCAGAAAACAACTCTTGCTAGTAGGACCAGAAACTGCATGTGATTCAACTCCATTTAGGACTAGGAAACAAACGCTAGCTCGCCTTACAAGAAACACACTCTGCTTTTGAGAAAAGAGCACTCTTCTACTCTACTGTGTTTCCTATGGGGTCCGAACAGTGAGCTTGCTGAGAACAAAAGAACTGTGCTTCCTACACACACGGGCCATATCTAGTTCAACTCTGCTTAGGAAACTCAGAAGAACAGTAGCTCCTCTTCAGTCCAATACACTGTACTTGCTGGGAACAGTCGCGAGGGCTATTTGCACTGTGAATGGCAAAGGGAGCACAATAGTGACTCTTCTTACCAGAAAACAACTCTTGCTCTTAGGACCAGAAACTGCATGTGATTCAGCTCCATTTAGGACTGGGAAACAAACGCTAGCTCGCCTTACAAGAAACACACTCTGCTTTTTAGAAAAGAGCACTCTTCTACTCTACTGTGATTCCTATAGGGCCAGAACAGTGAGCTTGCTCAGAACAAAAGAACTGTGCTTCCTACACACACGGGCCATATCTAGTTCAACTCTCCTTAGGAAACTGACAAGAACAGTATCTCCTCTTCAGTCCAATACACTGTACTTGTTGGGAACAGTCGTGACTGCTATTTTTACTGTGTATGGCAATGGGAGCGCAATAGTGACTCTTCTTACCAGAGAACAACTCTTGCTTGTAGGAACAAAAACTGCATTTGATTCACCTCAATTTAGGACTGGGAAACAAACGCTAGCTAGCCTTACAAGAAACACACTCTACTTATGAGAAAAGAGCACTCCTCTACTCTACTGTGTTTGCTATAGAGCCAGAACAGTGAGCTTGCTCAGAACAAAAGAACTGTGCTTCCTACACACACGGGCCATATCTAGTTCAATTCTGCTTATGAAACTGACAAGAACAGTGGCCTCTCTTCAGTCCAATACACTGTACTTGCTGGGAACAGATGCCAGTGCTATTTGCACTGTGTATGGCAAAGGGAGCGCAAAATGGACTCTTCTTACCAGAAAACAAGTCTCGATCGTAGGACCAGAAACTTCATGTGTATTTCAACTCCATTTAGGACTGGGAAACAAACGCAAGCTCGCCTTACAAGAAACACACTCTGCTTTTGACAAAAGAGCACTCTTCTACTCTACTGTGTTTCCTATGGGGTCCAAACAGAGAACTTGCTCAGAATAAAAGAACTGTGCTTCCTACACACGGGCCATATCTAGTTCAACTCTGCTGAGGAAACTGACAAGAACAGTAGCTCCTCTTCAGTCCAATACACTGTACTTGCTTGCAACAGATGCCAGTGCTATTTGCACTGTGTATGGCAATGGGAGCACAATAGTGACTCTTCTTACCAGAAAACAACTCTGCTTAGGAACCTGACAAGAACAGTAGATCCTCTTCAGTCCAATACACTGTACTTGCTGGGAACAGACCCCAGTGCTATTTGCACTGTGTATGAATATGGGAGCGCAATAGTGACTCTTCTTACCAGAAAACAACTCTTGCTCATAGGACCAGAAACTGCATGGGATTCAACTCCATTTAGGACTGGGAAATAAACGCTAGCTCGCCTTACAAGAAACACACTCTGCTTTTGAGAAAAGAGCACTCTTCTACTCTACTGTGTTTCCTATAGTGCCAGAACATTGAGCTTGCTCAGAACAAAAGAACTGTGCTTCCTACACACACGAGCCATATCTAGTTCAACTCTGCTTAGGAAACTGACAAGATCAGTAGCTCCTCTTCAGTCCAATACACTGTACTTGCTGGGAACAGACGCTAGTGCTATTTGCACTGTGTATGGCATTGGGAGCGCAATAGTGACTCTTCTTACCAGAAAACAACTCTTGCTCGTAAGACCAAAAACTGCATTTGATTCCACTCCATTTAGCACTGGGAAACAAACCCTAGCTTGCCTTACAAGAAACACACTCTGCTTTTGAGAAAAGAGCACTCTTCTACTCTACTGTGTTTCCAATGGGGTCCGAACAGTGAGCTTGCTGAGAACAAAAGAACTGTGCTTCCTACACACACGGGCCATATCTAGTTCAACTCTGCTTAGGAACCTGACAAGAACAGTAGCTCCTCTTCAGTCCAATACACTGTACATGCTGGGAACAGACGCCAGCGCTATTTGCCCTGTGTATGACAATGGGAGCATAATAGTGACTCTTCTTACCAGAAAACAACTCTTGCTCCTAGGACCAGAAACTGCATGTAATTCAGCTCCATTTAGGACTGGGAAACAAATGCTAGCTCGCCTGACATGAAACACACTCTGTTTTTTAGAAAAGAGCACTCTTCTACTCTACTGTGTTTCCTATAGGGCCAGAACAGTGAGCTTTCTCAGAACAAAGAACTGTGCTTCCTACACACACGGGCCATATCTAGTTCAACTCTGCTTTGGAAACTGACGAGAACAGTAGCTCCTCTTCAGTCCAATACACTGTATTTGCTTCGAACAGACGTGAGTGCTATTTGAACTGTGTATGGCAATGGGAGCCCAATAGTGACTCTTCTTACCAGAAAACAACTCTTGCTCGTAGGACCAAAAACTGCATTTGATTCACCTCCATTTAGGACTGGGAAACAAACGCTAGCTAGACTTACAAGAAACACACTCTGCTTTTGAGAAAAGAGCACTCCTCTACTCTACTGTGTTTCCTATGGGGCCAGAACAGTGAGCTTGCTCAGAACAAAAGAACTGTGCTTCCTACACACACGGCCATATCTAGTTCAACTCTGCTTAGGAAACTGACGAGAACGGTTGATCCTCTTCAGTCCAATACACTGTACTTGCTGGGAACAGACGCGAGTGCTATTTGTACTGTGTATGGCAAAGGGAGCGCAAAATGGACTCTTCTTACCAGAAAACAAGTCTCGCTCATAGGACCAGCAACTGCATGTGTATTTCAACTCCATTTAGGACTGGGAAACAAACGCTAGCTTGGCTTACAAGAAACACACTCTGCTTTTGACAAAAGAGCACTCTTCTACTCTACTGTGTTTCCTATGGGGTCCAAACAGAGAACTTGCTCAGAACAAAAGAACTGTGCTTCCTACACCCGGGCCATATCTAGTTCAACTCTGCTGAGGAAACTGACAAGAGAAGTAGTGCCTCTTCAGTCCAATACACTGTACTTGCTGGCAACAGATGCCAGTGCTATTTGCACTGTGTATGGCAATGGGAGCGCAATAGTGACTTTCCTTACCAGAAAGCAACTCTTGCTCGTAGGACCAAAACCTGCATGTGATTCAACTCCATTTAGGACTGGGAAACAAATGCTAGCTCGCCTTACAAGTAACACACTCTGCTTTTGAGGAAGGAGCACTCTTCTACTCTACTGTTTTTCCTTTAGCGCCAGAACAGTGAGCTTGCTCAGAACAAAAGAACTGTGCTTCCTACACACACGGCCATATTTAGTTCAATTCTCCTTAGGAAACTGACAAGAACAGTAGATCCTCTTCAATCCAATACAATGTACTTGCTGGGATCAGACGCGAATGCTATTTGCACTGTGTATGACAATGGGAGCGCAATTGTGACTATTCATACCACAAAACAACTCTTGCTCATAAAACCAGAAACTGCATGTGATTCAACTCCATTTAGGACTGGGAAACAAACGCAAGCTCGCCTTACAAGAAACACACTCTGCTTTTGAGAAAAGAGCACTCTTCTACTCTACTGTGTTTCCTATAGGACCAGAACAGTGAGCTTGCTCAGAACAAAAGAACTGTGCTTCCTACACACATGGCCATATGTAGTTCAACTCTGCTTAGGAAACTGACGAGAACAGTAGATCCTCTTCAGTCCAATACACTGTACTTGCTGGGAACAGACGCGAGAGCTATTTGCACTGTGTTCAGCAATGGGAGCACAACAGTGACTCTTCTTACCAGAAAACAACTCTTGCTCATAGGACCAAATACTGCATGTTATTCAACTCCACTTAGGACTGGGAAACAAACGCTAGCTCGCCTTACAAGAAACATTCTCTGCTTTGAGAAAAGGTCACACTTCTTATCTACTGTGTTTCCTATAGGGTCCGAAGAGTGAGCTTGCTCAGAACAAAAGAACCGTGCTTCCTACACACACGGGCCATATCTAGGTCAACTCTGCTTAGGAAACTGACAAGAACAGTAGATCCTCTTCAGTCCAATACACTGTACTTGCTGGGAACAGACGCCAGTGCTATTTGCACTGTGAATGACAAAGGGAGCGCAATAGTGACTCTTCTTACCAAAAACAACTCTTGCTTGTAGGACCAGAAACTGCATGTGATTCAACTCGATTTAGGACTGGGAAACAAACGCTAGCTCGCCTTACAAGAAACACACTCTGCTTTTGAGAAAAGAGCACTCTTCTACTCTACTGTGTTTCCTGTAGGGCCAGAACAGTGAGGTTGCTCAGAACAAAAGAACTGTGCTTCCTAGACATGGGCCATATCTAGTTCAATTCTGCATAGGAAACTGACAAGAACAGTAGCTCCTCTTCAGTCCAATACACTTTATTCCCTGGGAACAGACGCGAGTGCTATTTGCACTGTGTATGGCAATGGGAGTGCATTAGTGACTCTTCTTACCAGAAAACAACTCTTGCTCTTAAGACCAAAAACTGCATTTGATTCAACTCCATTTAGGACTGGGAAACAAACCCTAGCTTGCCTTACAAGAAACACACTCTGCTTTTGAGAAAAGAGCACTCTTCTACTCTACTGTGTTTCCTATAGGGCCAGAACAGTGAGCTTGCTCAGAACAAAAGAACTGTACTTCCTACACACACGGGCCATATCTAGTTCAACTCTGCTTAGGAAACTGACAAGAAGAGTAGCTCCTCTTCAGTCCAATACACTGTACTTGCTGGGAACAGACGCGAGTGCTATTTGCACTGAGAACAGCAATGGGAGCACAACAGTGACTCTTCTTACCAGAAAACAACTCTTGCTCTTAGGACCAGAAACTGCATGTGATTCAACTCCATTTAGGACTGGGAAACAAACACTAGCTCGCCTTTCTAGAAACACACTCTGCTTTTGAGGAAAGAGCACTCTTCTACTCTACTGTGTTTCCTATAGGGCAAGAACAGTGAGCTTGCTGAGAACAAAAGAATTGTGCTTCCTACACACACGGGCCATATCTAGTTCAACTCTGCTTAGGAGCCTGACAAGAACAGTAGCTCCTCTTCAGTCCAATACACTGTACATGCTGGGAACAGACGCCAGTGCTCTTTGCCCTGTGTATGACAATGGGAGCATAATAGTGACTCTTCTTACCAGAAAACAACTCTTGCTCCTAGGACCAGAATCTGCATGTGATTCAGCTCCATTTAGGACTGGGAAACAAACGCTAGCTCGCCTGACATGAAACACACTCTGTTTTTTAGAAAAGAGCACTCTTCTACTCTACTGTGTTTCCTATAGGGCCACAACAGTGAGCTTTCTCAGAACAAAAGAACTGTGCTTCCTACACACAAGGGCCATATCTAGTTCAACTCTGCTTTGGAAACTGACGAGAACAGTAGCTCCTCTTCAGTCCAATACACTGTACTTGCTTTGAACAGACGCGAGTGCTATTTACACTGTGTATGGAAATGGAGCGCAATAGTGACTTTCCTTACCAAAAAACAACTCTTGCTCGTAGGACCAAAAACTGCATGTGATTCAACTCGATTTAGGACTGGGAAACAAACACTAGCTCGTCTTACAAGAAACACAGTCTTCTTTTTGAGTAAAGAGCACTCTTCTACTCTACTGTGTTTTCTATGGGGTCCGAACAGTGAGCGTGCTGAGAACAAAAGAACTGTGCTTCCTACACACTCACGCCATATCTAATTCAAATCTGCTTAGGAAAATAACATGAACAGTAGCTCCTCTTCAGTCCAATACACTGTACTTGCTGGGAACAGATGCGAGTGCTATTTGCACTGTGTATGTCAATGGGAGCGCAATAGTGACTTTCCTTACCAGAAAACAACTCTTGCGTGTAGGACCAGAAACTGCATGTGATTCAACTCCATTTAGGACTTGGAAACAAATGCTAGCTCGCCTTACAAGAAACACACTCTGCTTTTGAGAAAACAGCACTCTTCTACTCTACTGTGTTTCCTATAGCGCCAGAACAGTGAGCTTAATCAGAATAAAAGAACTGTGCTTCCTACGCATGGCCATATTTCGTTCAATTCTGCTTAGTAAACTGACAAGAACAGTAGATCCTCTTCAGTCCAATACACTGTACATGCTGGGAACAAATTTCAGTGCGATTTGCACTGTGTATGGCAAAGGGAGCGCAATAGTGACTCTTCTTACCAGAAAACAACTCTCGCTCGTAGGACCAGAAACTGCATGTGTATTTCAACTCCATTTAGGACTGGGAAACAAACGCTAGCTTGCCTTACAAGAAACACACTCTGCTTTTGACAAAAGAGCACTCTTCTACTCTACTGTGTTTCCTATGGGGTCCAAACAGAGAACTTGCTCAGAACAAAAGAACTGTGCTTCGTACACCCGGGCCATATCTAGTTCAACTCTGCTGAGGAAACTGACAAGAGAAATAGCTCCTCTTCAGTCCAATACCCTGTACTTGCTGGCAACAGATGCCAGTGCTATTTGCACTGTGTATGGCAATGGGAGCGCAATAGTGACTTTCCTTACCAGAAAGCAACTCTTGCTCGTAGGACCAAAACCTGCATGTGATTCAACTCCATTTAGGACTAGGAAACAAATGCTAGCTCGCCTTACAAGTAACACACTCTGCTTTTGAGATAAGAGCACTCTTCTACTCTACTGTGTTTCCTATAGGACCAGAACAGTGAGCTTGCTCAGAACAAAAGAACTGTGCTTCCTACACACACGGCCATATCTAGTTCAACTCTGCTTAGGAAACTGACGAGAACGGTAGATCCTCTTCAGTCCAATACACTGTACTTGCTGGGAACAGATGCGAGTGCTATTTGTACTGTGTATGGCAAAGGGAGCGCAAAATGGACTCTTCTTACCAGAAAACAAGTCTCGCTCATAGGACCAGCAACTGCATGTGTATTTCAACTCCATTTAGGACTGGGAAACAAACGCTAACTTGGCTTACAAGAAACACACTCTGCTTTTGACAAAAGAGCACTCTTCTACTCTACTGTGTTTCCTATGGGGTCCAAACAGAGAACTTGCTCAGAACAAAAGAACTGTGCTTCCTACACCCGGGCCATATCTAGTTCAACTCTGCTGAGGAAACTGACAAGAGAAATAGCTCTTCTTCAGTCCAATACACTGTACTTGCTGGGAACAGACGCCAGTGCTATTTGCACTGTGAATGACAAAGGGAGCGCAATAGTGACTCTTCTTACCAAAAACAACTCGTGCTCGTAGGACCAGAAACTGCATGTGATTCAACTCGATTTAGGACTGGGAAACAAACGCTAGCTCGCCTTACAAGAAACAAACTCTGCTTTTGGGAAAAGAGCACTCTTCTACTCTACTGTGTTTCCTGTAGGGCCAGAAGAGTGAGCTTGCTCAGAACAAAAGAACTGTGCTTCCTAGACACGGGCCATATCTAGTTCAATTCTGCATAGGAAACTGACAAGAACAGTAGCTCCTCTTCAGTCCAATACACTGTAATTGGTGGGAACAGACGCGAGTGCTATTTGCACTGTGTATGGCAATGGGAGCGCATTAGTGACTCTTCTTACCAGAAAACAACTCTTGCTCGTAAGACCAAAAACTGCATTTGATTCAACTCCATTTAGGACTGGGAAACAAACCCTAGCTTGCCTTACAAGAAACACACTCTGCTTTTGAGAAAAGAGCACTCTTCTACTCTACTGTGTTTCCTATGGGGTCCGAACTGTGAGCTTGCTGAGAACAAAAGAACTGTGCTTCCTACACACACGGGCCATATCTAGTTCAACTCTGCTTAAGAAACTCACAAGAACAGTAGCTCCTCTTCAGTCCAATACACTGTACTTGCTGGGAACAGACGCGAGGGATATTTGCACTGTGTATGGCAATGGGAGCGCAATAGTGACTCTACTTACCAGAAAACAACTCTTGCTCGTAGGACCAGAAACTGCATGTGATTTACTCCATTTAGAACTGGGAAACAAACACTAGCTTGCCTTACAAGAAACACTTTCTGCTTTTGAGAAAAGAGCACTCTTCTACTCTACAGTGTTTCCTGTAGGGCCAGAACAGTGAGCTTTCTCAGAACAAAAGAACTGTGCTTCCTACACACACGGGCCATATCTAGTTCAACTCTGCTTTGGAAACTGACGAGAACAGTAGCTCCTCTTCAGTCCAATACACTGTACTTGCTTCGAACAGACGCGAGTGCTATTTGCACTGTGTATGGAAATGAGAGCAATAGTGACTTTCCTTACCAAAAAACAACTCTTGCTCGTAGGACCAAAAACTGCATGTGATTCAACTCCATTTAGGACTGGGAAACAAACCCTAGCTTGCCTTACAAGAAACACACTCTGCTTTTGAGAAAAGAGCACTCTTCTACTCTACTGTGTTTTTTATAGGGCCAGAACAGTGAGCTTGCTCAGAACAAAAGAACTGTGCTTCCTACACACACGGTCCATATCTAGTTCAACTCTGCTTCGGAAACTGACAAGAACGGTAGCTCCTCTTCAGTCCAATACACTGTACTTGCTGGGAACAGACGCGAGTGCTATCTGCACTGTGTACAGCAATGGGAGCACAATAGTGACTCTTCTTACCAGAAAAGAACTCTTGCTCATAGGACCAAAAACTGCATGTTATTCAACTCCACTTAGGACTGGGAAACAAACGCTAGCTCGCCTTACAAGAAACACGCTCTGCTGTGAGAAAAGGTCACACTTCTACTCTACTGTGTTTCCTATAGGGTCCGAACAGTGAGCTTGCTCAGAACAAAAGAACCATGCTTCCTGCACTCACGGGCCATATCTAGTTCAACTCTGCTTAGGAAACTGACAAGAACAGTAGATCCTCTTCAGTCCAATACACTGTACTTGCTGGGAACAGACGCCAGTGCTATTTGCACTGTGAATGACAAAGGGATCGCAATAGTGACTCTTCTTACCAAAAACAACTCTTGCTCGTAGGACCAGAAACTGCATGTGATTCAACTCGATTTAGGACTGGGAAACAAACGCTAGCTCGCCTTACAAGAAACACACTCTGCTTTTGAGAAAAGAGCACTCTTCTACTCTACTGTGTTTCCTGTAGGGCCAGAACAGTGAGCTTGCTCAGAACAAAAGAACTGTGCTTCCTAGACATGGGCCATATCTAGTTCAATTCTGCATAGGAAACTGACAAGAACAGTAGCTCCTCCTCAGTCCAATACACTTTATTTGCTGGGAACGGACGCGAGTGCTATTTGCACTGTGTATGGCAATGGGAGTGCATTAGTGACTCTTCTTACCAGAAAACAACTCTTGCTCGTAAGACCAAAAACTGCATTTGATTCAACTCCATTTAGGACTGGGAAACAAACCCTAGCTTGCCTTACAAGAAACACACTCTGCTTTTGAGAAAAGAGCACTCTTCTACTCTACTGTGTTTCCTATAGGGCCAGAACAGTGAGCTTGCTCAGAACAAAAGAACTGTACTTCCTACACACACGGGCCATATCTAGTTCAACTCTGCTTAGGAAACTGACAAGAAGAGTAGCTCCTCTTCAGTCCAATACACTGTACTTGCTGGGAACAGACGCGAGTGCTATTTGCACTGAGAACAGCAATGGGAGCACAACAGTGACTCTTCTTACCAGAAAACAACTCTTGCTCTTAGGACCAGAAACTGCATGTGATTCAACTCCATTTAGGACTGGGAAACAAACACTAGCTCGCCTTTCTAGAAACACACTCTGCTTTTGAGGAAAGAGCACTCTTCTACTCTACTGTGTTTCCTATAGGGCAAGAACAGTGAGCTTGCTGAGAACAAAAGAATTGTGCTTCCTACACACACGGGCCATATCTAGTTCAACTCTGCTTAGGAACCTGACAAGAACAGTAGCTCCTCTTCAGTCCAATACACTGTACATGCTGGGAACAGACGCCAGTGCTATTTGCCCTGTGTATGACAATGGGAGCATAAAAGTGACTCTTCTTACCAGAAAACAACTCTTGCTCATAGGACCAGAAACTGCATGTGATTTACTCCATTTAGAACTGGGAAACAAACACTAGCTTGCCTTACAAGAAACACTTTCTGCTTTTGAGAAAAGAGCACTCTTCTACTGTACTGTGTTTCCTATAGGGCCAGAACAGTGAGCTTGCTCAGAACAAAAGAACTGTGCTTCCAACACACACTGGCCATATCTAGTTCAACTCTGCTTAGGAATCTGACAAGAAGAGTAGCTCATCTTCAGTACAATACACTGTACTTGCTGGGAACAGACGCGAGTGCTATTTACACTGTGAACAGCAATGGGAGCACAATAGTGACTCTTCTTACCAGAAAACAACTCTTGCTCTTAGGACCAAAAACTGCATGTGATTCAACTCCATTTAGGACTGGGAAACAAACACTAGCTCGCCTTACTAGAAGCACACTCTGCTTTTGAGGAAAGAGCACTCTTGTACTCTACTGTGTTTCCTATAGGGCAAGAACAGTGAGCTTGCTATGAACAAAAGAAGGGTGCTTCCTACACACACGGGCCAATCTAGTTCAACTCTGCTTAGGAACCTGACAAGAACAGTAGATCCTCTTTAGTCCAATACACTGTACATGCTGGGAACAGAAGCCAATTCTATTTGCCCTGTGTATGATAATGGGAGCATAATAGTGACTCTTCTTACCAGAAAACATCTCTTGCTCCTAGGACCAGAAACTGCATGTGATTCAGCTCCATTTTGGACTGGGAAACAAACGCTAGCTCGCCTGACATGAAACGCACTCTGTTTTTTAGAAAAGAGCACTCTTCTACTCTACAGTGTTTCCTATAGGGCCAGAACAGTGAGCTTTCTCAGAACAAAAGAACTGTGCTTCCTACACACACGGGCCATATCTAGTTCAACTCTGCTTTGGAAACTGACGAGAACAGTAGCTCCTCTTCAGTCCAATACACTGTACTTGCTTCGAACAGACGCGAGTGCTATTTGCACTGTGTATGGAAATGAGAGCAATAGTGACTTTCCTTACCAAAAAACAACTCTTGCTCGTAGGACCAAAAACTGCATGTGATTCAACTCCATTTAGGACTGGGAAACAAACGCTAGCTCGCCTTACAAGAAACACAGTCTTCTTTTTGAGTAAAGAGCCCTCTTCTACTCTACTGTGTTTTCTATGGGGTCCGAACAGTGAGCTTGCTGAGAACAAAAGAACTGTGCTTCCTACACACTCACGCCATATATAATTCAACTCTGCTTAGGAAAATGACATGAACAGTAGCTCCTCTTCAGTCCAAAACACTGTACTTGCTGGGAACAGATGCGAGTGCTATTTGCACTGTGTATAGCAATTGGAGCGCAATAGTGACTTTCCTTACCAGAAAACAACTCTTGCGTGTAGGACCAGAAACTGCATGTGATTCAACTCCATTTAGGACTTGGAAACAAACGCTAGCTCGCCTTAAAAGAAACACACTCCGCTTTTGAGAAAACAGCACTCTTCTACTCTACTGTGTTTCCTATAGCGCCAGAACAGTGAGCTTGCTCAGAACAAAAGAACTGTGCTTCCTACACACACGGGCCATATCTAGTTCAACTCTGCTTAGGAAACTAACAAGAACAGTAGCTCCTCTTCAGTCCAATACACTGTACTTGCTGGGAACAGACGCGAGTGCTATTTGCACTGTGAACAGCAATGGGAGCACAATACTGACTCTTCTTACCAGAAAACAACTATTGCTCTTAGGACCAGAAACTGCATGTGATTCAACTCCATTTACGACTGGGAAACAAACACTAGCTCGCTTTACGAGAAATACACTCTGCTTTTGAGGAAAGAGCACTCTTCTACTCTACTGTGTTTCCTGTAGGGCCAGAACAGTGTGCTTGCTGAGAACAAAAGAACTGTGCTTCCTACACACACGGGCCATTTCTAGTTCAACTCTGCTTAGGAAACTGACAAGAACAGTAGATCCTCTTCAGTCCAATACACTGTACTTGCTGGGAACAGACGCCAGTGCTATTTGCATTGTGTATGAAAATGGGAGCGCAATAGTGACTCTTCTTACCAGAAAACAACTCTTGCTCGTAGGACCAGAAACTGCCTGTGTATTTCAACTCCATTTAGGACTGGGAAACATGTGCTAGCTCGCCTTACAAGAAACACACTCTGCTTTTGAGAAAAGAGCACTCTTCTACTCTACTGTGTTTCCTGTGGGGTTCAACAGTGAGCTTGGTCAGAACAAAAGAAGTGTGCTTCCTACACACACGGCCCATATCTAGTTCAACTCTGCTGAGCAAATGAAAAGAACAGTAGCTCCTCTTCAGACCAATACACTGTACATGTGTTAAACAAACGCGAGTGCTATATGTACTGTGTATGGCAATGGGAGCGCAATACTGACTCTTCTTACCAGAAAACAACTCTTGTTCGTAGGACCAGAAACTGCATGGGATTCAACTCCATTTAGGACTGGGAAACAAATGCTAGCTTGCCTTACAAGAAACACACTCTGCTTTTGAGAAAATAGTACTCTTCTACTCTACTGTATTTCCTATAGGGCCAGAATAGTGAGCTTGCTCAGAACAAAAGAACTGTGCTTCCTACACACACGGCCATATCTAATTTAACTGTGCTTAGGAAACTGACAAGAACAGTAGCTCCCCTTCAGAGCAATATACTGTACTTGCTGGGAACAGACGCCAGGGCTATTTGCCCTGTGTATGACAATGTGAGCACAATAGTGACTCTTCTTACCAGAAAACAACTTTTGCTCGTAGGACCAGAAACTGCATGGGATTCAACTCCATTTAGGCTGGGAAAAAAACGCTAGCTTGCCTTACAAGAAACACTCTCTGCTTTTGAGAAAAGAGCACACTTCGACTCTACTGTGTTTCCTTTAGTGCCAGAACAGTGAGGTTGCTCAGAACAAAAGAAGGGTGCTTCCCACACACGGGCCATATCTAGTTCAACTCTGCTTAGAAAACTGAGAAAAACAGTAGCTCCCCTTCAGTACAATACATTGTACTTGCTGGGAACAGACGTGAGTGCTTTTTGCACTGTGTATGGAAATGGGAGTGCAATAGTGACTCTTCTTACCTGAAAACAACTCTTGCTCGTAGGACCAAAAACAGCATGTGATTCAACTCCATTTAGGACTGGAAACAAACACCAGCTGGCCTTACAAGAAACACACTCTGCTTTTGAGAAAAGAGCACTCTTCTACTCTACTGTGTTTCCTATAGGGCCAGAACAGTGAGCTTGCTCAGAACAAAAGAGGTGTGCTTCCTACACACACGGGACATATCTAGATCAATTCTGCAGAGGAAAATGACAAGAGCAGTAGATCCTCTTCAGTCCAATACACTGTACATGCTGGGAACAGACGCCAGTGCTATTTGCCCTGTGTATGACAATGGGAGCGCAATAGTGACTCTTCTTACCAGAAAACAACTCTTGCTCGTAGGACCGGAAACTGCATGTGATTCAACTCCATTTAGGACTGGGAAACAAACGCGAGCTCGCCTTACAAGAAACACACTCTGTATTTGAGAAAAGAGCACTCTTCTACTCTACAGTGTTTCCTAAGGAGTCCGAACAGTGAGCTTACTCAGAACAAAAGAACTGTGCTTCCTACACACACGGCCATATCTAGTTCAATTCTCCTTAGGAAACTGACAAGAACAGTAGCTCCTATTCAGCCCAATACACTGTACTTGCTGGGAACAGACGCGAGTGCTATTTGCCCTGTGTATGGCAATGGGAGCACAATAGTGACTCTTCTTACCAGAAAACAACTCTTGCTCGTAGGACCAGAAACTGCATGTGACTCAACTCAATTTAGGACTGGGAAACAAACGCTAGCTCACCTTACAAGAAACACACTCTGCTTTTGAGAAAAAAGCACTCTTCTACTCTAATGTGTTTCCTATAGGGCCAAAACAGTGAGCTTGCTCAGAACAAAAGAACTGTGCTTCCTACACACACGACCATAGCTAGTTCAATTCTGCTTAGGAAACTGACAAGAACAGTAGATCCTCTTCAGTCCAATACACAGTACATGCTGGGAATAGACGCCAGTGCTATTTGCCCTGTGTATGAAAATGGGAACGCAATAGTGACTCTTCCTACCAGAAACAACTCTTGCTGGTAGGACGAGAAACTGCATGTGATTCAACTCCATTTAGGACTGGGAAAAAAACGCTAGCTCGCCTTAGAAGAAACACATTCTGCTTCTGAGAAAAGGCCACTCATCTACTCTACTGCGTTTCCTATGGGGTGCGAACAGTGAGTTTGCTCAGAAGAAAAGAACTGTGCTTCCTACACACACGGGGAATATCTATTTCAACTCTGCTTAGGAAACTGACAAGAACAGTAGCTCCTCTTCAGTACAAAACACTGTACTTGCTGGGAACAGACGCGAGTGCTATTTGCACTGTGTATGGAAATGGGAGCACAATAGTGACTCTTCTTACCAGAAAACAACTCTTGCTCGTAGGACCAGAAACTGCATGTGATTTTACTAAATTTAGGACTGGGAAACAAACACTAGCTTGCCTTACAGGAAACACACTCTGCTTTTGAGAAAAGAGCACTGTTCTACTCTAATGTGTCTCCTATAGGGCCAGAAGAGTGAGCTTGCTCAGAACAAAAGAACTGTGCTTCCTACACACACCGACTATATTTACTTCAACTCTGCTTAGGAAACTGACAAGAACAGTAGATCCTCTTCAGTCCAATACACTGCACATGCTGGGAACAGACGGCAGTGCTATTTGCCCTGTGTATAGCAATGGGAGCGCAATAGTGACTCTTCTTTCCAGAAAACTACTCTTGCTCGTAGGACCAAAAACTGCATGGGATTCAACTCCATTTAGGACTGGGAAACAAACGCTAGCTCGCCTTACAAGAAACACACTCTGCTTTTGAGAAAAGAGCACTCTTCTACTCTACTGTGTTTCCTATGGGATCCGAACAGTGAGCTTGCTCAGAACAAAAGAACTCTGCTTCCTACACACATGGCCATATCTAATTCAATTCTGCTTAGGAAACTGACAATAACAGTAGATCCTTCTCAGTCAAATACACTGTACATGCTGGGAACAGACGCCAGTGCAATTTGTAATTTGTATGACAATTGGAGCGCAATAGTGACTCTTCTTACCAGAAGACAACTCTTGCTTGTAGGACCACAAACTGCATGGGATTCAACTCCATTTAGAACTGGGAAACAAACACATACTCGCCTTATAAGAAACACACTCTGCTTTTGAGAAAAGAGCACTCTTCTACTCTACTGTGTTTCCTATGGGATCCGAACAGTGAGCTTGTTCAGAACAAAAGAACTGTGCTTCCTACACACACGGGCCATATCTAGTTCAACTTTGCTTAGGAAACTGACAAGAACAGTAGATCCTCTTCAGTCCAATACACTGTACATGCTGGGAATAGACGCCAGTGCTATTTGCCCTGTGTATGACAATGGGAGCGCAATAGTGACCCTTCTTACCAGAAAACAACTCTTGCTCGTAGGACCAGAAACTGCATGTGATTTTACTCCATTTAGGACTGGGAAACAAATGCTAGCTTGCCTTACAAGAAACACACTCTGCTTTTGATAAAAGAGCACTCTTCTACTCCAATGTGTTTCCTAAAGGGCCAGAAGAGTGAGCTTGCTCAGAACAAAAGAACTGTGCTTCCTACACACACCGACTATATTTAGTTCAACTCTGCTTAGGAAACTGACAAGAACAGTATCCTTTCTTCCGTCCAATACACTCTACTTGCTGGGAACAGACGCCAGTGCTATTTGCCCTGTGTATGACAATTAGAGCGCAATAGTGACTCTTCTTACCAGAAAACAACTCTTGCTCTAAGGACCAGAAACTGCATGTGATTCAACTCCATTTAGGACTGCGAAACAAACGCTAGCTCCCTTACAAGAAACACACTCTGCCTTTGAGAAAAGAGCACTTTTCTACTCTACTGTGTTTCCTAAAGGGCCAAAACAGTGAGCTTGCTCAGAACAAAAGAACTGTGCTTCCTACACACACGGCCATATCTAGTTCAATTCTGCTTAGGAAACTGACAAGAATAGTAGATCCTCTTCAGTCCAATACACTGTACTTAATGGGAACAGATGCGAGTGTTATTTGCACTGTGTATGCCAATGGGAGCACAATAGTGACTTTCCTTACCAGAAAACAACTCTTGCTCATAGGACCAAAAACTGCATGTAATTCAACTCCATTTAGGACTGGGAAACAAACACTAGCTCACCTTACAAGAAACGCACTCTGCTTTTGAGTAGAGATCACTCTTCTACTCTACTGTGTTTCCTATAGGGTCAGAACAGTGAGCTTGCTCAGAACAAAAGAACTGTGCTTCTTACACACATGGCCATATCTAATTCAATTCTGCTTAGGAAACTGTCAATAACAGTAGATCCTCCTCAGTCCAATACACTGTACATGCTGGGAACAGACGCCAGTGCTATTTGTAATTTGTATGACAATTGGAGCACAATAGTGACTCTTCTTACCAGAAGACAACTCTTGCTTGTAGGACCAGAAACTGCATGGGATTCACCTTCATTTCTGACTGGGAAACAAACACATGCTTGCTTTATAAGAAACACACTCTGCTTTTGAGAAAAGAGCACTCTTCTACTCTACTGTGTTTCCTATGGGACCCGAACAGTGAGCTTGCTCAGAACAAAAGAACTGTGCTTCCTACACACACGGGCCATATCTAGTTCAACTCTGCTTAGGAAACTGACAAGAACAGTAGATACTCTTCAGTCAAATACACTGTACTTGATGGTAACAGACGGGAGTGCTATTTGCACTGTGTGTGGCAATGGGAGCGCAATAGTGACTCTTCTTACCAGAGAACAACTCTTGCTCGTAGGACCAGAAACTGCATGTGATTTTACTCCATTTAGGACTTGCAAACAAGCGCTAGCTTGCCTACAAGAAACACACTCTGCTTTTGAGAAAAGAGCACTCTTCTACTCTAATGTGATTCCTATAGGGCCAGAAGAGTGAGCTTGCTCAGAACAAAAGAACTGTGCTTCCTTCACACACCGACTATATTTAGTTCAACTCTGCTTAGGAAACTGACAAGAACAGTAGATACTCTTCATTCCAATACACTGCACATGCTGGAAACAGACGCCAGTGCTATTTGCCCTGTGTATAGCAATGGGAGCGCAATAGTGACTCTTCTTTCCAGAAAACAACTCTTGCTCATAGGACCAAAAACTGCATGTGATTCAACTCCATTTAGGACTGGGAAACAAATGCTAGCTCGCCTTACAAGAAACACACTCTGCTTTTGAGAAAAGAGCACTCTTCTACTCTACTGTGTTTCCTATGGGATCCGAACAGTGAGCTTGCTCAGAACAGAAGAAGTGTGCTTCCTACACACGGGCCATATCCAGTTCAACTCTGCTTAGGAAACTGACAAGAACAGTAGCTCCTCTTCAGTCCAATACACTGTACTTGCTGGGAACAGACGCCAGTGCTATTTGCACTGTGTATGGCAATGGGAGCGCAATAGTGACTTTCCTTACCAAAAAACAACTCTTGCTCGTAGTACCAGAAACTGCATGGGATTCAACACCATTTAGGACTGGGAAACAAACACTAGCTCACCTTACAAGAAATACACTCTGCTTTTGAGAAAAGAGCACACTTCTACTGTACTGTGTTTCCTATGGGATCCGAACAGTGAGCTTGCTCAGAACAAAAGAACTGTGCTTCCTAGACACGCGGGCCATATCTAGTTCTACTCTGCTTAGGAAACTGACAAGAACAATAGCTCCTCTTCAGTCCAATTCACTGTACATGCTGGGAACAGACGTGAGTGCTATTTGCTCTGTGTATGGGAATGGGAGCGCAATAGTGACTTTCCTTACAGAAAACAACTCTTGCTCATGGGACCAAAAACTTTATGTGATTCAACTCCTTTTAGGACTGGGAAACAAACGCTAGCGCTCCTTACAAGAAACACCCTCTGCTTTTGAGAAAAGAGCACTCTTCTACTCTACTGCATTTCCTATAGAGCCAAAACAGTGAGCTTGCTCAGAACAAAAGAACTGTGCTTCCTAGACACACGGCCATATCTGGTTCAATTCTGCTTAGGAAACTGACAAGAACCGTAGATCCTCTACAGTCTAATACACTGTACATGCTGGGAATAGACGCCAGTGCTATTTGCCTTGTGTATGACAATGGGAGCGCAATATTGTCTCTTCTTACCAGAAAACAACTCTTGCTCGTAGGACCAGAAACTGCATGTGATTCAACTCCATTTAGGACTGGGAAACAAACACTAGCTCGCCTTACAAGAAACACACTCTGCTTTTGAGAAAAGAGCACTCTTCTACTCTAATGTGTTTCCGATAGGGCCAGTCAGTGACCTTGCTCAGAAAAAAGGAACTGTGCTTCCTACACACACGGGCCATATCTAGTTCAAATCTACTTAGGAAACTGAAAGAACAGTAGCTCTTCTTCAGTCCAATACACTGTACTTAATGGGAACAAATGCGAGTGTTTTTTGCACTGTGTATGGCAATGGGAGCACAATAGTGACTTTCCTTACCAGAAAACAACTCTTGCTCGTAGGACCTAAAACTGCATGTGATTCAACTCCATTTAGGACTGGGAAAGAAACACTAGCTCGCCTTGCAAGAAACACATTCTGCTTTTGAGTAAAGATCACTCTTCTACTCTACTGTGTTTCCTATAGGGCCAGAACAGTGAGCTTGCTCAGAAGAAAAGAACTGTGCTTCCTACACACACGGCCATATCTAGTTCAATTCTGCTTAGGAAACTGACAAGAGCAGTAGATCCTCTTCAGTCCAATACACTGTACATGCTGGGAATAGACGCCAGTGCTATTTGCCCTGTGTATTACAATAAGAGCACAATAGTGACTCTTCTTACAAGAAAACAACTCTTGCTCGTAGGAACAGAAACTGCATGTGATTTTACTCCATTTAGGACTGGGAAACAAACGCTAGCTCGTCGTACAAGAAACACACTCTGCTTTTAGGAAATGGCACTCTTCTACTCTAATGTGTTTCTTATAGGGCCTGGAGAGTGAGCTTGCTCAGAACAAAAGAACTGTGCTTCCAACACACACCGACTATATTTAGTTCCATATGCTTAGGAAACTGACAAGAATAGTAGATCCTCTTCAGTCCAATACACTGTACTTGCTGGGAACAGACGCGAGTGCTATTTGCCCTGTGTATGACAATGGGAGCGCAATAGTGACTCTTCTTACCAGAAAACAACTCTTGCTCGTAAAACCAGAAACTGCATGTGATTCAACTCCATTTAGGACTGGGAAACAAACGCTAGCTCTCCTTACAAGAAACACACTCTGCTTTTGAGAAAAGAGCACTCTTCTACTCTACTGTGTTTCCTATAGAGCCAAAACAGTGAGCTTGCTCAGAACAAAAGAACTGTGCTTCCTAGACACACGGCCATATCTGGTTCAATTCTGCTTAGGAAACTGACAAGAACAGTAGATCCTCTACAGTCTAATACACTGTACATGCTGGGAATAGACGCCAGTGCTATTTGCCTTGTGTATGACAATGGAGCACAATATTGTCTCTTCTTACCAGAAAACAACTCTTGCTCGCAGGACCAGAAACTGCATGTGATTCAACTCCATTTAGGACTGGGAAACAAACGCTAGCTCGCCTTACAAGAAAGACACTCTGCTTTTGAGAAAAGAGCACTCTTCTACTCTAATGTGTTTCCGATAGGGCAAGAACAGTGAGCTTGCTCAGAAAAAAGGAACTGTGCTTCCTACACACACGGGCCATATCCAGTTCAACTCTGCTTAGGAAACTGACAAGAACAGTAGCTCCTCTTCAGTCCAATACACTGTACTTGCTGGGAACAGACGCCAGTGCTATTTGCACTGTGTATGGCAATGGGAGCACAACAGTGACTCTTCTTACCAGAAAACAACTCTTGCTCGTAGGACCAGAAACTGCATGGGATTCAACACCATTTAGGACTGGGAAACAAACACTAGCTCGCCTTACAAGAAATACACTCTGCTTTTGAGAAGAGCACACTTCTACTCTACTGTGTTTCCTATAGGGTCAGAAGAGTGAGCTTGCTCAGAACAAAAGAACTGTGCTTCCTACACACACGGGCCATATCTATTCCAACTCTTCTTAGAAAACTGACAAGAACAGTAGATCCTCTTCAGTCCAATACACTGTACTTGATGGTAACAGATGGGAGTGCTATTTGCACTGTGTGTGGCAATGGGAGTGCAATAGTGACTTTCCTTACCAGAAAACAACTCTTGCTCGTAGGACCAGAAACTGCATGAGATTCAACTCCACTTAGAACTGGGAACCAAACGCTAGCTCACCTTACAATAAACACACTCTGCTTTTGAGAAAAGACAACTCATCTACTCTACTGTGTTTCCTATGGGGTCCGAACAGTGAGCTTGCTCCGAACAAAAGAACCGTGCTTCCTACACACACGGGCCATATCTAGTTCAACTCTGCTTAGGAAACTGACAAGAACAGTAGCTCCTCTTCAGTCCAATACACTGTACTTGCTGGGAACAGACGCCAGTGCTATTTGCACTGTGTATGGCAATGGGAGCGCAATAGTGACTCTTCTTACCAGAAAACAACTCTTGCTCATAGGACCAAAAACTGCATGTGATTCAACTCCATTTAGGACTGGGAAACAAATGCTAGCTCGCCTTACAAGAAACACACTCTGCTTTTGAGAAAAGAGCACTCTTCTACTCTACTGTGTTTCCTATGGGATCCGAACAGTGAGCTTGCTCAGAACAGAAGAAGTGTGCTTCCTACACACGGGCCATATCCAGTTCAACTCTGCTTAGGAAACTGACAAGAACAGTAGCTCCTCTTCAGTCCAATACACTGTACTTGCTGGGAACAGACGCCAGTCCTATTTGCACTGTGTAAGGCAATGGGAGCGCAATAGTGACTTTCCTTACCAAAAAACAACTCTTGCTCGTAGTACCAGAAACTGCATGGGATTCAACACCATTTAGGACTGGGAAACAAACACTAGCTCGCCTTACAAGAAATACACTCTGCTTTTGAGAAAAGAGCACACTTCTACTCTACTGTGTTTCCTATGGGATCCGAACAGTGAGCTTGCTCAGAACAAAAGGACTGTGCTTCCTAGACACGCGGGCCATATCTAGTTCTACTCTGCTTAGGAAACTGACAAGAACAGTAGCTCCTCTTCAGTCCAATTCACTGTACATGCTGGGAACAGACGTGAGTGCTATTTGCTCTGTGTATGGGAATGGGAGCGCAATAGTGACTTTCCTTACAGAAAACAACTCTTGCTCATGGGACCAAAAACTTTATGTGATTCAACTCCTTTTAGGACTGGGAAACAAACGCTAGCGCTCCTTACAAGAAACACCCTCTGCTTTTGAGAAAAGAGCACTCTTCTACTCTACTGCATTTCCTATAGAGCCAAAACAGTGAGCTTGCTCAGAACAAAAGAACTGTGCTTCCTAGACACACGGCCATATCTGGTTCAATTCTGCTTAGGAAACTGACAAGAACCGTAGATCCTCTACAGTCTAATACACTGTACATGCTGGGAATAGACGCCAGTGCTATTTGCCTTGTGTATGACAATGGGAGCGCAATATTGTCTCTTCTTACCAGAAAACAACTCTTGCTCGTAGGACCAGAAACTGCATGTGATTCAACTCCATTTAGGACTGGGAAACAAACACTAGCTCGCCTTACAAGAAACACACTCTGCTTTTGAGAAAAGAGCACTCTTCTACTCTAATGTGTTTCCGATAGGGCCAGTCAGTGACCTTGCTCAGAAAAAAGGAACTGTGCTTCCTACACACACGGGCCATATCTAGTTCAAATCTACTTAGGAAACTGAAAGAACAGTAGCTCTTCTTCAGTCCAATACACTGTACTTAACGGGAACAAATGCGAGTGTTATTTGCACTGTGTATGGCAATGGGAGCACAATAGTGACTTTCCTTACCAGAAAACAACTCTTGCTCGTAGGACCTAAAACTGCATGTGATTCAACTCCATTTAGGACTGGGAAAGAAACACTAGATCGCCTTACAAGAAACACATTCTGCTTTTGAGTAAAGATCACTCTTCTACTCTACTGTGTTTCCTATAGGGCCAGAACAGTGAGCTTGCTCAGAACAAAAGAACTGTGCTTCCTACACACACGGCCATATCTAGTTCAATTCTGCTTAGGAAACTGACAAGAACAGTAGATCCTCTTCAGTCCAATACACTGTACATGCTGGGAACAGACGCCAGTGCTATTTGCCCTGTGTATTACAATAGGAGTGCAATAGTGACTCTTCTTACAAGAAAACAACTCTTGCTCGTAGGAACAGAAACTGCATGTGATTTTACTCCATTTAGGACTGGGAAACAAACGCTAGCTCGTCGTACAAGAAACACACTCTGCTTTTAGGAAATGGCACTCTTCTACTCTAATGTGTTTCCTATAGGGCCCGAAGAGTGAGCTTGCTCAGAACAAAAGAACTGTGCTTCCAACACACACCGACTATATTTAGTTCCATATGCTTAGGAAACTGACAAGAATAGTAGATCCTCTTCAGTCCAATACACTGTACTTGCTGGGAACAGACGCGAGTGCTATTTGCCCTGTGTATGACAATGGGAGCGCAATAGTGACTCTTCTTACCAGAAAACAACTCTTGCTCGTAAAACCAGAAACTGCATGTGATTCAACTCCATTTAGGACTGGGAAACAAACGCTAGCTCTCCTTACAAGAAACACACTCTGCTTTTGAGAAAAGAGCACTCTTCTACTCTACTGTGTTTCCTATAGAGCCAAAACAGTGAGCTTGCTCAGAACAAAAGAACTGTGCTTCCTAGACACACGGCCATATCTGGTTCAATTCTGCTTAGGAAACTGACAAGAACAGTAGATCCTCTACAGTCTAATACACTGTACATGCTGGGAATAGACGCCAGTGCTATTTGCCTTGTGTATGACAATGGAGCACAATATTGTCTCTTCTTACCAGAAAACAACTCTTGCTTGCAGGACCAGAAACTGCATGTGATTCAACTCCATTTAGGACTGGGAAACAAACGCTAGCTCGCCTTACAAGAAACACACTCTGCTTTTGAGAAAAGAGCACTCTTCTACTCTAATGTGTTTCCGATAGGGCAGAAACAGTGAGCTTGCTCAGAAAAAAGGAACTGTGCTTCCTACACACACGGGCCATATCCAGTTCAACTCTGCTTAGGAAACTGACAAGAACAGTAGCTCCTCTTCAGTCCAATACACTGTACTTGCTGGGAACAGACGCCAGTGCTATTTGCACTGTGTATGGCAATGTGAGCACAATAGTGACTCTTCTTACCAGAAAACAACTCTTGCTCGTAGGACCAGAAACTGCATGGGATTCAACACCATTTAGGACTGGGAAACAAACACTAGCTCGCCTTACAAGAAATACACTCTGCTTTTGAGAAGAGCACACTTCTACTCTACTGTGTTTCCTATAGGGTCCGAAGAGTGAGCTTGCTCAGAACAAAAGAACTGTGCTTCCTACACACACGGGCCATATCTATTCCAACTCTTCTTAAAAAACTGACAAGAACAGTAGATCCTCTTCAGTCCAATACACTGTACTTGATGGTAACAGACGGGAGTGCTATTTGTACTGTGTGTGGCAATGGGAGTGCAATAGTGACTTTCCTTACCAGAAAACAACTCTTGCTCGTAGGACCAGAAACTGCATGAGATTCAACTCCATTTAGAACTGGGAACCAAACGCTAGCTCGCCTTACAATAAACACACTCTGCTTTTGAGAAAAGACAACTCATCTACTCTACTGTGTTTCCTATGGGGTCCGAACAGTGAGCTTGCTCCGAACAAAAGAACCGTGCTTCCTACACACACGGGCCATATCAAGTTCAACTCTGCTTAGGAAACTGACAAGAACAGTAGCTCCTCTTCAGTCCAATACACTGTACTTGCTGGGAACAGACGCCAGTGCTATTTGCACTGTGTATGGCAATGGGAGCGCAATAGTGACTCTTCTTACCAGAAAACAACTCTTGCTCATAGGACCAAAAACTGCATGTGATTCAACTCCATTTAGGACTGGGAAACAAACGCTAGGTCGCCTTACAAGAAACACACTCTACTTTTGAGAAAAGGGCACTCTTCTACTCTACTGTGTATCCTATAGGGCCAAAACAGTGAGCTTGCTCAGAACAAAAGAACTGTGCTTCCTACACACACGGCCATATCTAGTTCAATTCTGCTTAGGAAACTGACAAGAACAGTAGATCCTCTTCAGTCCAATACACTGTACATGCTGCGAATAGACGCCAGTGCTATTTGCCCTGTGTATTACAATAGGAGCACAATAGTGACTCTTCTTACCAGAAAACAACTCTTATTCGTAGGAACAGAAACTGCATGTGATTTTACTCCATTTAGGACTGGGAAACAAACGCTAGCTCGTCTTACAAGAAACACACTCTGGTTTTAGGAAAGGGCACTCTTCTACTCTAATGTGTTTCCTATAGGGCCAGAAGAGTGAGCTTGCTCAGAACAAAAGAACTGTGCTTCCAACACACACCGACTATATTTAGTTCCATATGCTTAGGAAACTGACAAGAATAGTAGATCCTCCTCAGTCCAATACACTGTACTTGCTGGGAACAGACGCGAATGCTATTTGCCCTGTGTATGACAATGGGAGCGCAATAGTGACTCTTCTTACCAGAAAACATCTCTTGCTCGTAAAACCAGAAACTGCATGTGATTCAACTCCATTTAGGACTGGGAAACAAACGCTAACTCGCCTTACAAGAAACACACTCTGCTTTTGAGAAAAGAGCACACTTCTACTCTACTGTGTTTCCTATAGGGTCCCAAGAGTGAGCTTGCTCAGAACAAAAGAACTGTGCTTCCTACACACACGGGCCATATCTAGTTCAACTCTTCTTGGGAAACTGACAAGAACAGTAGATCCTCTTCAGTCCAATACACTGTATTTGATGGTAACAGACGGGAGTGCTATTTGCACTGTGTGTGGCAATGGGAGCGCAATAGTGACTTTCCTTACCAGAAAACAACTCTTGCTCGTAGGACCAGAAACTGCATGAGATACAACTCCATTTAGAACTGGGAAACAAACGCTAGCTCACCTTACAATAAACACACTCTGCTTTTGAGAAAAGACAACTCATCTACTCTACTGTGTTTCCTATAGGGTCTGAACAGTGAGCTTGCTCCGAACAAAAGAACCGTGCTTCCTACACACACGGGCCATATCTAGTTCAACTCTGCTTAGGAAACTGACAAGAACAGTAGATCCTCTTCAGTCCAATACACTGTACATGCAGGGAATAGACGCCAGTGCTATTTGCCCTGTGTATGACAATGGCAGCGCAATAGTGACTCTTCTCTCCAGAGAACAACTCTTGCTCGTAGGACCAGAACCTGCATGTGATTTTACTCCATTTAGGACTGGGAAACAAACGCTAGCTTGCCTTACCAGAAACACACTCTGCTTTTGAGAAAAGAGCACTCTTCTACTCTAACGTGATTCCTATAGGGCCAGAAGAGTGAGCTTGCTCAGAACAAAAGAACTGTGCTTCCTACACACACCGACTATATTTAGTTCAACTCTGCTTAGGAAACTGACAAGAACAGTAGATCCTCTTCAGTCCAATACACTGCACATGCTGGGAACAGACGCCAGTGCTATTTGCCCTGTGTATAGCAATGGGAGCACAATAGTGACTCTTCTCTCCAGAAAACAACTCTTGCTCGTAGGACCAAAAACTGCATGGGATTCAACTCCATTTAGGACTGGGAAACAAACGCTAGCTCGCCTTACAAGAAATACACTCTTTTTTTGAGAAAAGGGCACACTTCTACTCTACTGTGTTTCCTATAGGGTCCGAAGAGTGAGCTTTCTCAGAACAAAAGAACTGTGCTTCCTACACACACCGACTATATTTAGTACAACTCTGATTAGGAAACTGACAAGAACAGTAGATCCTCTTCAGTCCAATACACTGTACATGCTGGGAACAGATGCCAGTGCTATTTGCCCTGTGTATGACAACGAGAGCGCAATAGTGACTCTTCTTACCAGAAAACAACTCTTGCTCGTAGGACCAGAAACTGCATGTGATTCAACTCCATTTAAGACTGCGAAACAAACGCTAGCTCCCTTACAAGAAACACACTCTGCTTTTGAGAAAAGAGCACTCTTCTACTCTACTGTGTTTCCTAAAGGGCCAAAACAGTGAGCTTGCTCAGAACAAAAGAACTGGGCTTCCTACACACACGGCCATATCTAGTTCAATTCTGCTTAGTAAACTGACGAGAATAGTAGATCCTCTTCAGTCCACTACACTGTACTTCCTGGGAACAGACGCGAGTGCTATTTGCACTGTATATGCAATGGGAGCGTAATAGTGACTCTTCTTACCAGAAAACATCTCTTGCTCGTGGGACCAGAAACTGCATCGGATTCAACTCCATTTCTGACTCGGAAACAAACACTAGCTCGCCTTACAAGAAACACACTCTGCTTTTGAGAAAAGAGCACTCTTCTACTCTACTGTGTTTCCTATGGGATCTGAACAGTGAGCTTGCTCAGAACAAAAGAACTGTGATTCCTACACACACGGGCCATATCTAGTTCAACTCTGCTTAGGAAACTGACAAGAACAGTATCTCCTCTTCAGTCCAATACACTGTACTTGCTGGGAACAGACACGAGTGCTATTTGCTCTGTGTATGGGAATGGGAGCGCAATAGTGACTTTCCTTACAGAAAACAACTCTTGCTCATGGGACCAAAAACTTCATGTGATTCAACTCCTTTTAGGACTGGGAAACAAACGCTAGCTCTCCTTACAAGAAACACACTCTGCTTTTGAGAAAAGAGCACTCTTCTACTCTACTGTGTTTCCTATAGAGCCAAAACAGTGAGCTTGCTCAGAACAAAAGAACTGTGCTTCCAAGACACACGGCCATATCTGGTTCAATTCTGCTTAGGAAACTGACAAGAACAGTAGATCCTCTACAGTCTAATACAATGTACATGCTGGGAATAGACGCCAGTGCTATTTGCCTTGTGTATGACAATGGGAGCGCAATATTGTCTCTTCTTACCAGAAAACAACTCTTGCTCGCAGGACCAGAAACTGCATGTGATTCAACTCCATTTAGGACTGGGAAACAAACGCTAGCTCGCCTTACAAGAAACACACTCTGCTTTTGAGAAAAGAGCACTCTTCTACTCTAATGTGTTTCCGATAGGGCCAGAACAGTGAGCTTGCTCAGAAAAAAGGAACTGTGCTTCCTACACACACGGGCCATATCTAGTTCAACTCTACTTAAGAAACTGAAAGAACAGTAGCTCCTCTTCAGTCCAATACACTGTACTTAATGGGAACAGATGCGAGTGTTATTTGCACTGTGTATGGCAATGGGAGCACAATAGTGACTTTCCTTACCAGAAAAAAACTCTTGTTCGTAGGACCAAAAACTGCATGTGATTCAACTCCATTTAGGACTGGGAAAAAAACACTAGCTCGCCTTACAAAAAACACACTCTGCTTTTGAGAAAAGATCACTCTTCTACTCTACTGTGTTTCCTAAAGGGCCAGAACAGTGAGCTTGCTCAGAACAAAAGAACTGTGCTTCTTACACACACGGCCATATCTAGTTCAATTCTGCTTAGGAAACTGACAATAACAGTACATCCTCTTCAGTCCAAACACTGTACTTGCTGGGAACAGACGCCAGTGCTATTTGTAATATGTATGACAATTGGATCACAATAGTGACTCTTCTCACCAGAAGACAACTTTAGCTCGTAGGACCAGAAAGTGCATGTGATTCAACTCCATTTAGGACTGCAAAACAAATGCTAGCTCGCCTGCAAGAAACACACTCTGTTGTTGAGAAAAGAGCACTCTTCTGCTCTTCTGTGTTTCTTTTGGGGTCAGAACAGTGAGCTTGCTCAGAACAAAAGAACTGTGCTTCCTACACACAAGGGCCATATCTAGTTCAACTGTGCTTAGGAAACTGACAAGAACAGTAGCTCCTCTTGAGTCCAATACACTGTACGTGCTGAGAACAGACGCCAGTGCTATTTGCTCTATGTATGTCAATGGGAGCGCAATAGTGACTCTTCTTACCAGAAAACAACTCTTGCTCGTAGGACCAAAAACTGCGTATGATTCAACTCCATTTAGGACTGGGAAACAAACACTAGCTTGCCTTACAAGAAAAAAACTCTGCTTTTGAGTAAAGATCACTCTTCTTCTCTACTGTGTTTCCTATAAGGCCAGAACAGTGAGCTTGCTCAGAACAAAAGAACTGTGCTTCCTACACACATGGCCATATCTAATTCAATTCTGCTTAGGAAACTGACAATAACAGTAGATCCTCCTAAGTCCAATACACTGTACATGCTGGGAACAGACGCCAGTGCTATTTGTAATTTGTATGACAATTGGAGGGCAATAGTGACTCTTCTTACCAGAAGACAACTCTTGCTTGTAGGACAAGAAACTGCATGGGATTCAACTCCATTTCTGACTGGGAAACAAACACTAGCTCGCCTTACACGAAACACACTCTGCTTTTGAGAAAAGAGCACTCTTCTACTCTACTGTGTTTCCTATGGGATCCGAACAGTGAGCTTGCTCAGAACAAAAGAACTGTGCTTCCTACATACACGGGCCATATCTAGTTCAACTCTGCTTAGGAAACTGACAAGAACAGTAGCTCCTCTTCAGTCCAATACACTGTACTTGCTGGGAACAGACGCCAGTGCTATTTGCACTATGTATGGCAATGGGTGCGCAATAGTGACTCTTCTTTCCAGAAATCAACTCTTCCTCTTAGGACCAAAAACTGCATGTGATTCAACTCCATTTAGGACTGGGAAACAAACGCTAGCTCGCCTTACAAGAAACACACTCTGCTTTTGAGAAAAGAGCACTCTTCTACTCTACTGTGTTTCCTATACAGCCAGAACAATGAGCTTGCTCAGAACAAAAGAATTGTGCTTCCTACACACACGGGCCATATCTAAATCAATTCTGCATAGGAAACTGACAAGGACAGTACATCCTCTTCAGTCCAATACACTGTACATGCTGGGAACAGATGCCAGTGCTATTTTACCTGTGTATGTCAATGGGAGCGCAATAGTGACTCTTCTTACCAGAAAACAACTCTTGTTCGTAGGACCAGAAACTGCATGTGATTCAACTCCATTTAGGACTGAAAAACAAACGCTAGCTCGCCTTACAAGAAACACACTCTGCTTTTGAGAAAAGGGCACTCTTCTACTCTACTATGTTTCCTATAGGCCCAAAACAATGAGCTTGCTCAGAACAAAAGAACTGTGCTTCCTACACACACGGCCATATCTAGTTCAATTCTGCTTAGGAAACTGACAAGAACAGTAGATCCTCTTCAGTCCAATACACTGTATATGCTGGGAATAGACGCCAGTGCTATATGCCCTGTGTATTACAATAGGAGCGCAATAGTGACTCTTCTTACCAGAAAACAACTCTTGCTCGTAGGAACAGAAACTGCATGTGATTTTTCTCCATTTAGGACTGGGAAACAAACGCTAGCTCGTCTTACAAGAAACACACTCTGCTTTTAGGAATGGGCACTCTTCTACTCTAATGTGTTTCCTATAGGGCCAGAAGAGTGAGCTTGCTCAGAACAAAAGAACTGTGCTTCCAACACACACCGACTATATTTAGTTCCATATGCTTAGGAAACTGACAAGAATAGTAGATTCTCTTCAGTCCAATACACTGTACTTGCTGGGAACAGACGCGAGTGCTATTTGCCCTGTGTATGACAATGGGAGCGCAATAGTGACTCTTCTTACCAGAAAACAACTCTTACTCGTAAAACCAGAAACTGCATGTGATTCAACTCCATTTAGGACTGGGAAACAAACGCTAACTCGCCTTACAAGAAACACACTCTGCTTTTGAGAAAAGAGCACTCTTCTACTCTACTGTGTTTCCTATGGGATCCGAACAGTGAGCTTGCTCAGAACAGAAGAAGTGTGCTTCCTACACACACGGGCCATATCCAGTTCAACTCTGCTTAGGAAACTGACAAGAACAGTAGCTCCTCTTCAGTCCAATACACTGTACTTGCTGGGAACAGACGCCAGTGCTATTTGCACTGTGTATGGCAATGGGAGCACAATAGTGACTCTTCTTACCAGAAAACAACTCTTGCTCATAGGACCAGAAACTGCATGGGATTCAACTCCATTTAGGACTGGGAAACAAACGCTAGCTCGCCTTACAAGAAATACACTCTTTTTTTGAGAAAAGGGCACACTTCTACTCTACTGTGTTTCCTATAGTGTCCGAAGAGTGAGCTTTCTCAGAACAAAAGAACTGTGCTTCCTACACACACCGACTATATTTAGTACAACTCTGATTAGGAAACTGACAAGAACAGTAGATCCTCTTCAGTCCAATACACTGTACATGCTGGGAACAGATGCCAGTGCTATTTGCCCTGTGTATGACAACGAGAGCGCAATAGTGACTCTTCTTACCAGAAAACAACTCTTGCTCGTAGGACCAGAAACTGCATGTGATTCAACTCCATTTAAGACTGCGAAACAAACGCTAGCTCCCTTACAAGAAACACACTCTGCTTTTGAGAAAAGAGCACTCTTCTACTCTACTGTGTTTCCTAAAGGGCCAAAACAGTGAGCTTGCTCAGAACAAAAGAACTGGGCTTCCTACACACACGGCCATATCTAGTTCAATTCTGTTTAGTAAACTGACGAGAATAGTAGATCCTCTTCAGTCCAATACACTGTACTTCCTGGGAACAGACGCGAGTGCTATTTGCACTGTATATGCAATGGGAGCGTAATAGTGACTCTTCTTACCAGAAAACATCTCTTGCTCGTGGGACCAGAAACTGCATCGGATTCAACTCCATTTCTGACTCGGAAACAAACACTAGCTCGCCTTACAAGAAACACACTCTGCTTTTGAGAAAAGAGCACTCTTCTACTCTACTGTGTTTCCTATGGGATCTGAACAGTGAGCTTGCTCAGAACAAAAGAACTGTGATTCCTACACACACGGGCCATATCTAGTTCAACTCTGCTTAGGAAACTGACAAGAACAGTATCTCCTCTTCAGTCCAATACACTGTACTTGCTGGGAACAGACACGAGTGCTATTTGCTCTGTGTATGGGAATGGGAGCGCAATAGTGACATTCCTTACAGAAAACAACTCTTGCTCATGGGACCAAAAACTTCATGTGATTCAACTCCTTTTAGGACTGGGAAACAAACGCTAGCTCTCCTTACAAGAAACACACTCTGCTTTTGAGAAAAGAGCACTCTTCTACTCTACTGTGTTTCCTATAGAGCCAAAACAGTGAGCTTGCTCAGAACAAAAGAACTGTGCTTCCAAGACACACGGCCATATCTGGTTCAATTCTGCTTAGGAAACTGACAAGAACAGTAGATCCTCTACAGTCTAATACAATGTACATGCTGGGAATAGACGCCAGTGCTATTTGCCTTGTGTATGACAATGGGAGCGCAATATTGTCTCTTCTTACCAGAAAACAACTCTTGCTCGCAGGACCAGAAACTGCATGTGATTCAACTCCATTTAGGACTGGGAAACAAACGCTAGCTTGCCTTAGAAGAAACACACTCTGCTTTTGAGAAAAGAGCACTCTTCTACTCTAATGTGTTTCCGATAGGGCCAGAACAGTGAGCTTGCTCAGAAAAAAGGAACTGTGCTTCCTACACACACGGGCCATATCTAGTTCAACTCTACTTAGGAAACTGAAAGAACAGTAGCTCCTCTTCCGTCCAATACACTGTACTTAATGGGAACAGATGCGAGTGTTATTTGCACTGTGTATGGCAATGGGAGCACAATAGTGACTTTCCTTACCAGAAAAAAAACTCTTGTTCGTAGGACCAAAAACTGCATGTGATTCAACTCCATTTAGGACTGGGAAAAAAACACTAGCTCGCCTTACAAAAAACACACTCTGCTTTTGAGAAAAGATCACTATTCTACTCTACTGTGTTTCCTATAGGGCCAGAACAGTGAGCTTGCTCAGAACAAAAGAACTGTGCTTCCTACACACACGGCCATATCTAGTTCAATTCTGCTTAGGAAACTGGCAATAACAGTAGATCCTCTTCAGTCCAATACACTGTACATGCTGGGAACAGACGCCAGTGCTATTTGTAATGTGTATGATAATTGGATCACAATAGTGACTCTTCTCACCAGAAGACAACTTTAGCTCGTAGGACCAGAAAGTGCATGTGATTCAACTCCATTTAGGACTGCAAAACAAATGCTAGCTCGCCTGCAAGAAACACACTCTGCTGTTGAGAAAAGAGCACTCTTCTGCTCTTCTGTGTTTCTTTTGGGGTCCGAACAGTGAGCTTGCTCAGAACAAATGAACTGTGCTTCCTACACACACGGGCCATATCTAGTTCAACTGTGCTTAGGAAAGTGACAAGAACAGTAGCTCCTCTTGAGTCCAATACACTGTACGTGCTGAGAACAGATGCCAGTGCTATTTGCTCTATGTATGTCAATGGGAGCGCAATAGGGACTTTCCTTACCAGAAAACAACTCTTGCTCGTAGGACCAATAACTGCATATGATTCAACTCCATTTAGGACTGGGAAACAAACACTAGCTCGCCTTACAAGAAACACACTCTGCTTTTGAGTAAAGATCACTCTTCTTCTCTACTGTGTTTCCCATAGGGCCAGAACAGTGAGCTTGCTCAGAACAAAAGAACTGTGCTTCCTACACACACGGCCATATCTAATTCAATTCTGCTTAGGAAACTGACAATAACAGTAGATCCTCCTAAGTCCAATACACTGTACATGCTGGGAACAGACGCCAGTGCTATTTGTAATTTGTATGACAATTGGAGGGCAATAGTGTCTCTTCTTACCCGAAGACAACTCTTGCTTGTAGGACAAGAAACTGCATGGGATTCAACTCCATTTCTGACTGGGAAACAAACACTAGCTCACCTTACAAGAAACACACTCTGCTTTTGAGAAAAGAGCACTCTTCTACTCTACTGTGTTTCCTATGGGATCCGAACAGTGAGCTTGCTCAGAACAAAAGAACTGTGCTTCCTAAACACACAGGCCATATCTAGATCAATTGTGCATAGGAAACTGACAAAAACAGTAGCTCCTCTTCAGTCCAATACACTGTACTTGCTGGGAACAGACACGCTATTTGCACTGTGTAGGGGAATGGGAGCACAATAGTGACTTTCCTTACCAGAAAACAACGCTTGCTCATGGGACCAAAAACTGCATGTGATTCAACTCCATTTAGGACTGGGAAACAAACGCTAGCTCGCCTTACAATAAACACACTCTGCTTTTCAGAAAAGAGCACTCTTCTACTCTAGTGTGTTTCCTATAGGGCCAGTACAGTGAGCTTACTCAGAACAAAAGAACTGTGCTTCCCACACAAACGGGCATATCCAGTTCAATTCTGCTTAGGAAACTGACAAGGACAGTAGATCCTCTTGAGTCCAATACACTGTATGCTGGGAACAGACGCCAGTGCTATTTGCCCTGTGTATGAAAATGGGAGCACAATAGTGACTCTTCTTACCAGAAAACAACTCTTGCTCGTAGGACCAGAAACTGCATGTGATTCAACTCCATTTAGGACTGAAAAACAAACGCTAGCTCGCCTTACAAGAAACACACACTGCTTTTGAGAAAAGAGCACTCTTCTACTCTACTGTGTTTCTTATGGGGTCAGAACAGTGAGCTTTCTCAGAACAAAAGAACTGTGCTTCCTACAAACACTGGCCATATCTAGATCAATTCTGCTTAGGAAACTGACAAGAACAGTATCTCCTCTTCAGTCCAATACACTGTACATGCTGGGAACAGACGCGAGTGCTATTTGCCCTGTGTATGTCATATGGAGCACAATAGTGACTCTTCTTACCAGAAAACAACTCTTGCTCATAGGACCAAAAGCTACATGTGATTCAACTCCATTTAGGACGGGGAAACAATCGCTAGATTGCCTTACAAGAAACACACTCTGCTTTTGAGAAAAGAACACTACTCTACTCTACTGTGTTTCCTATAGGGCCAAAACAATGAGCTTGCTCAGAACAAAAGAACTGTGCTTCCTACACACACGGACAAACCTAGTTCAATTCTGCTTAGGAAACTGACAAGAATAGCAGATCCTCTTCAGTCCAATACACTGTACTTGCTGGGAAGAGACGGACGCGAGTGCTATTTGCCCTGTGTATGACAATGGGAGCGCAATAGTGACTCTTCTTACCAGAAAACAACTCTTGCTCAAAGGACCAGAAACTGCATGTGATTCAACTCCATTTAGGACTGGGAAACAAACGCTAGCTCGCCTTACAAGAAACACACTCTGGTTTTGAGAAAAGAGCCCTTTTCTACTCTAAAGTATTTCCTATGGGGTCCGAACAGTGAGCTTGCTCAGAACAAAAGAACTGTGCTTCCTACACACGAGCCATATCTAGTTCAACTCTGCTTAGGAAACTGACAAGAACAGTAGCTACTCTTCAGTCCAATACACTGTACATGCTGGGAACAGATGAGAGTGCTCTTTGCACTGTGTAGGGGAATGGGAGCGAAATAGTGACTTTCCTTACCAGAAAACAACTCTTGATCATGGGTCCAAAAGCTGCATGTGATTCAACTCCACTTATGACTTGGAAACAAACGCTAGCTCCCCTTACAAGAAACACACTCTGCTTTTGAGAAAAGAGCACTCTTCTACTCTACTGTGTTTTCTTTAGAGCCAAAACAGTGAGCTTGCTCAGAACAAAAGGACTGTGTTTCCTACACACACGGGCCATATCTAGTTCAACTCTGCTTAGGAAACTGACAAGAACAGTAGCTCCTCTTCAGTCCAATACACTGTACTTGCTGGGAACAGACACCAGTGCTATTTGCCCTGTGTATGACAAAGGGAGCGCAATAGTGACTCTTCTTCCCAGAAAACAACTCTTGCTCGTAGGACCAGAAACTGCATGTGATTCAACTCCATTTTGGACTGGAAAACAAACATTAGCTCACCTTACAAAAAAACACACTCTGCTTTTGAGAAAAGAGCACTCTTCTTCTCTACTGTGTTTCCTATAGGGCCAGAATAGTGAGCTTGCTCAGAACAAAAGAACTTTGCTTCTTACATACACGGGCTATATCTAGTTCAACTCTGCTTAAGAAACTGACAAGAACAGTAGCTCCTCTTCAGTCCAATACACTGTACATGCTGGGAACAGACGCCAGTGCTATTTGCCCTGTGTATTATAATGGGAGCGCAATAGTGACTCTTCTTACCAGAAAACAACTCTTGCTCGTAGGACCAGAAACTGCATGTGATTTAACTCCATTTAGAACTGGGAAACAAATGCTAGCTCGCCTTACAATAAACACACTCTGCTTTTGAGAAAAGAGCACTCTTCTACTCTACTGTGTTTCCTATGGCGTCTGAACAGTGAGCTTGCTCCGTACAAAAGAACCGTGCTTCCTACACACACGGGCCATATCTAGTTCAACAGTGCTTAGGAATCTGACAAGAACAGTAGCTCGTCTTCAGTCCAATACACTGTACTTGCTGGGAACAGACGCGAGTGCTATTTGCACTGTGTAAGACTATGGGAGCGCAATAGTGACTCTTCTTACCAGAATACAACTCTTGCTGGTAGGACCAGAAACTGCATGTGATTCAACTCCATTTAAAACTGGTAAACAAATGCTAGCTCGCCTTACAATAAACACACTCTGCTTTTCAGAAAAGAGCAAACTTCTACTCTACTGTGTTTCCTATGGGTCCGAACAGTGAGCTTGCTCAGAACAAAAGAACTGTGCTTCCTAAACACACGGGCCATATCTAGATCAATTCTGCATAGGAAACTGACAAGGACAGTAGGTCCTCTTGAGTCCAATACACTGTATGCTGGGAACAGACGCCAGTGCTATTTGCCCGGTGTATGAAAATGAGAGCACAATAGTGACTCTTCTTACCAGAAAACAACTCTTGCTCGTAGGATCAGAAACTGCATTTGATTCAACTCCATTTAGGACTGAAAAACAAACAGTAGCTCACCTTACAAGAAACACACACTGCTTTTGAGAAAAGGGCACTCTTCTACTCTACTGTGTTTCTTATGGGGTCAGAACAGTGAGCTTTCTCAGAACAAAATAACTGTACTTCCTACACACACTGGCCATATCTAGATCAATTCTGCTTAGGAAACTGACAAGGACAGAAGATCATCTTAAGTCCAATACACTGTACATGCTGGGAACAGACGCGAGGGCTATTTGCCCTGTGTATGTCATATGGAGCGCAATAGTGACTCTTCTTACCAGAAAACAACTGTTGCTCGTAGGACAAAAAACTACATGTGATTCAACTCCATTTAGGACTGGGAAAAAAACGCTAGATCGCCTTTCAAGAAACACTCTCTGCTTTTGAGAAAAGAGCACTCTTCTACTATACTGTGTTTCCTATAGGGCCAGAACAGTGAGCTTGCTCAGAACAAAAGAACTGTGCTTCCTAAACACACGGGCCATATCTAGATCAATTCTGCATAGGAAACTGACAAGGACAGTAGATCCTCTTGAGTCCAATACACTGTATGCTGGGAACAGACGCCAGTGCTATTTGCCCTGTGTATGAAAATGGGAGCACAATGGTGACTCTTCTTACCAGAAAACAACTCTTGCTCGTAGGACCAGAAACTGCATGTGATTCAACTCCATTTAGGACTGAAAAACAAACGCTAGCTCGCCTTACAAGAAACACACACTGCTTTTGAGAAAAGGGCACTCTTCTACTCTACTGTGTTTCTTATGGGGTCAGAACAGTGAGCTTTCTCAGAACAAAAGAACTGTGCTTCCTACACACACTGGCCATATCTAGATCAATTCTGCTTAGGAAACTGACAAGGACAGTAGATCGTCTTCAGTCCAATACACTGTACATGCTGGGAACAGACGCGAGTGCTACTTGCCCTGTGTATGTAATATGGAGCACAATAGTGACTCTTCTTACCAGAAAACAACTCTTGCTCGTAGGACCAAAAGCTACATGTGATTCACCTCCATTTAGGACTGGGAAACAATCGCTAGATCGCCTTACAAGAAACACACTCTGCTTTTGAGAAAAGAGCACTCTTCTACTCTACTGTGTTTCCTATAGGGCCAAAACAATGAGCTTGCTCAGAACAAAAGAACTGTGCTTCCTACACACACTGTCAAACCTAGTTCAATTCTGCTTAGGAAACTGACAAGAATAGTAGATCCTCTTCAGTCCAATACACTGTACTTGCTGGGAAGAGACGCGAGTGCTATTTGCCCTGTGTATGACAATGGGAGCGCAATAGTGACTCTTCTTACCAGAAAACAACTCTTGCTCAAAGGACCAGAAACTGCATGTGATTCAACTCCATTTAGGACTGGGAAACAAACGCTAGCTCGCCTTACAAGAAACACACTCTGGTTTTGAGAAAAGAGCCCTTTTCTACTCTAAAGTATTTCCTTGGGGTCCGAACAGTGAGCTTGCTCAGAACAAAAGAACTGTGCTTCCTACACACGAGCCATATCTAGTTCAACTCTGCTTAGGAAACTGACAAGAACAGTAGCTCCTCTTAAGTCCAATACACTGTACTTTGCTGGGAACAGATGCGAGTGCTCTTTGCACTGTGTAGGGGAATGGGAGTGCAATAGTGACTTTCCTTACCAGAAAACAACTCTTGATCATGGGTCCAAAAACTGCATGTGATTCAACTCCACTTATGACTTGGAAACAAACGCTAGCTCGCCTTACCAGAAACACACTCTGCTTTTGAGAAAAGAGCACTCTTCTACTCTACTGTGTTTTCTTTAGAGCCAAAACAGTGAGCTTGCTCAGAACAAAAGAACTGTGTTTCCTACACACACGGGCCATATCTAGTTCAACTCTGCTTAGGAAACTGACAAGAACAGTAGCTCCTCTTCAGTCCAATACACTGTACATGCTGGGAACAGACACCAGTGCTATTTGCCCTGTGTATGACAAAGGGAGCGCAATAGTGACTCTTCTTCCCAGAAAACAACTCTTGCTCGTAGGACCAGAAACTGCATGTGATTCAACTCCATTTCGGACTGGAAAACAAACATTAGCTCGCCTTACAAAAAACACACTCTGCTTCTGAGAAAAGAGCACTCTTCTTCTCTACTGTGTTTCCTATAGGGCCAGAATAGTGAGCTTGCTCAGAACAAAAGAACCGTGCTTCCTACACACACTGGCCATATCTAGATCAATTCTGCTTAGGAAACTGACAAGAACAGTATCTCCTCTTCAGTCCAATACACTGTACATGCTGGGAACAGACGCGAGTGCTATTTGCCCTGTGTATGTCATATGGAGCACAATAGTGACTCTTCTTACCAGAAAACAACTCTTGCTCATAGGACCAAAAGCTACATGTGATTCAACTCCATTTAGGACGGGGAAACAATCGCTCGATTGCCTTACAAAAAACACACTCTGCTTTTGAGAAAAGAACACTACTCTACTCTACTGTGTTTCCTATAGGGCCAAAACAATGAGCTTGCTCAGAACAAAAGAACAGTGCTTCCTACACACACGGACAAACCTAGTTCAATTCTGCTTAGGAAACTGACAAGAATAGCAGATCCTCTTCAGTCCAATACACTGTACTTGCTGGGAAGAGACGCGAGTGCTATTTGCCCTGTGTATGACAATGGGAGCGCAATAGTGACTCTTCTTACCAGAAAACAACTCTTGCTCAAAGGACCAGAAACTGCATGTGATTCAACTCCATTTAGGACTGGGAAACAAACGCTAGCTCGCCTTACAAGAAACACACTCTGGTTTTGAGAAAAGAGCCCTTTTCTACTCTAACGTATTTCCTATGGGGTCCGAACAGTGAGCTTGCTCAGAACAAAAGAACTGTGCTTCCTACACACGAGCCATATCTAGTTCAACTCTGCTTAGGAAACTGACAAGAACAGTAGCTCCTCTTCAGTCCAATACACTGTACATGCTGGGAACAGATGAGAGTGCTCTTTGCACTGTGTAGGGGAATGGGAGCGAAATAGTGACTTTCCTTACCAGAAAACAACTCTTGATCATGGGTCCAAAAGCTGCATGTGATTCAACTCCACTTATGACTTGGAAACAAACGCTAGCTCGCCTTACCAGAAACACACTCTGCTTTTGAGAAAAGAGCACTCTTCTACTCTACTGTGTTTTCTTTAGAGCCAAAACAGTGAGCTTGCTCAGAACAAAAGAACTGTGTTTCCTACACACACGGGCCATATCTAGTTCAACTCTGCTTAGGAAACTGACAAGAACAGTAGCTCCTCTTCAGTCCAATACACTGTACATGCTGGGAACAGACACCAGTGCTATTTGCCCTGTGTATGACAAAGGGAGCGCAATAGTGACTCTTCTTCCCAGAAAACAACTCTTGCTCGTAGGACCAGAAACTGCATGTGATTCAACTCCATTTCGGACTGGAAAACAAACATTAGCTCGCCTTACAAAAAACACACTCTGCTTCTGAGAAAAGAGCACTCTTCTTCTCTACTGTGTTTCCTATAGGGCCAGAATAGTGAGCTTGCTCAGAACAAAAGAACCGTGCTTCCTACACACACTGGCCATATCTAGATCAATTCTGCTTAGGAAACTGACAAGAACAGTATCTCCTCTTCAGTCCAATACACTGTACATGCTGGGAACAGACGCGAGTGCTATTTGCCCTGTGTATGTCATATGGAGCACAATAGTGACTCTTCTTACCAGAAAACAACTCTTGCTCATAGGACCAAAAGCTACATGTGATTCAACTCCATTTAGGACGGGGAAACAATCGCTCGATTGCCTTACAAGAAACACACTCTGCTTTTGAGAAAAGAACACTACTCTACTCTACTGTGTTTCCTATAGGGCCAAAACAATGAGCTTGCTCAGAACAAAAGAACAGTGCTTCCTACACACACGGACAAACCTAGTTCAATTCTGCTTAGGAAACTGACAAGAATAGCAGATCCTCTTCAGTCCAATACACTGTACTTGCTGGGAAGAGACGCGAGTGCTATTTGCCCTGTGTATGACAATGGGAGCGCAATAGTGACTCTTCTTACCAGAAAACAACTCTTGCTCAAAGGACCAGAAACTGCATGTGATTCAACTCCATTTAGGACTGGGAAACAAACGCTAGCTCGCCTTACAAGAAACACACTCTGGTTTTGAGAAAAGAGCCCTTTTCTACTCTAACGTATTTCCTATGGGGTCCGAACAGTGAGCTTGCTCAGAACAAAAGAACTGTGCTTCCTACACACGAGCCATATCTAGTTCAACTCTGCTTAGGAAACTGACAAGAACAGTAGCTCCTCTTCAGTCCAATACACTGTACATGCTGGGAACAGATGAGAGTGCTCTTTGCACTGTGTAGGGGAATGGGAGCGAAATAGTGACTTTCCTTACCAGAAAACAACTCTTGATCATGGGTCCAAAAGCTGCATGTGATTCAACTCCACTTATGATTTGGAAACAAACGCTAGCTCCCCTTACAAGAAACACACTCTGCTTTTGAGAAAAGAGCACTCTTCTACTCTACTGTGTTTTCTTTAGAGCCAAAACAGTGAGCTTGCTCAGAACAAAAGGACTGTGTTTCCTACACACACGGGCCATATCTAGTTCAACTCTGCTTAGGAAACTGACAAGAACAGTAGCTCCTCTTCAGTCCAATACACTGTACTTGCTGGGAACAGACACCAGTGCTATTTGCCCTGTGTATGACAAAGGGAGCGCAATAGTGACTCTTCTTCCCAGAAAACAACTCTTGCTCGTAGGACCAGAAACTGCATGTGATTCAACTCCATTTTGGACTGGAAAACAAACATTAGCTCACCTTACAAAAAAACACACTCTGCTTTTGAGAAAAGAGCACTCTTCTTCTCTACTGTGTTTCCTATAGGGCCAGAATAGTGAGCTTGCTCAGAACAAAAGAACTTTGCTTCTTACATACACGGGCTATATCTAGTTCAACTCTGCTTAAGAAACTGACAAGAACAGTAGCTCCTCTTCAGTCCAATACACTGTACATGCTGGGAACAGAAGCCAGTGCTATTTGCCCTGTGTATTATAATGGGAGCGCAATAGTGACTCTTCTTACCAGAAAACAACTCTTGCTCGTAGGACCAGTAACTGCATGTGATTTAACTCCATTTAGAACTGGGAAACAAATGCTAGCTCGCCTTACAATAAACACACTCTGCTTTTGAGAAAAGAGCACTCTTCTACTCTACTGTGTTTCCTATGGCGTCTGAACAGTGAGCTTGCTCCGTAAAAAAGAACCGTGCTTCCTACACACACGGGCCATATCTAGTTCAACAGTGCTTAGGAATCTGACAAGAACAGTAGCTCCTCTTCAGTCCAATACACTGTACTTGCTGGGAACAGACGCAAGTGCTATTTGCACTGTGTAAGACTATGGGAGCGCAATAGTGACTCTTCTTACCAGAATACAACTCTTGCTGGTAGGACCAGAAACTGAATGTGATTCAACTCCATTTAAAACTGGTAAACAAATGCTAGCTCGCCTTACAATAAACACACTCTGCTTTTCAGAAAAGAGCAAACTTCTACTCTACTGTGTTTCCTATGGGTCCGAACAGTGAGCTTGCTCAGAACAAAAGAACTGTGCTTCCTAAACACACGGGCCATATCTAGATCAGTTCTGCATAGGAAACTGACAAGGACAGTAGATCCTCTTGAGTCCAATACACTGTATGCTGGGAACAGACGCCAGTGCTATTTGCCCGGTGTATGAAAATGAGAGCACAATAGTGACTCTTCTTACCAGAAAACAACTCTTGCTCGTAGGATCAGAAACTGCATTTGATTCAACTCCATTTAGGACTGAAAAACAAACAGTAGCTCACCTTACAAGAAACACACACTGCTTTTGAGAAAAGGGCACTCTTCTACTCTACTGTGTTTCTTATGGGGTCAGAACAGTGAGCTTTCTCAGAACAAAATAACTGTACTTCCTACACACACTGGCCATATCTAGATCAATTCTGCTTAGGAAACTGACAAGGACAGAAGATCATCTTAAGTCCAATACACTGTACATGCTGGGAACAGACGCGAGGGCTATTTGCCCTGTGTATGTCATATGGAGCGCAATAGTGACTCTTCTTACCAGAAAACAACTGTTGCTCGTAGGACAAAAAACTACATGTGATTCAACTCCATTTAGGACTGGGAAAAAAACGCTAGATCGTCTTACAAGAAACACTCTCTGCTTTTGAGAAAAGAGCACTCTTCTACTCTACTGTGTTTCCTATAGGGCCAGAACAGTGAGCTTGCTCAGAACAAAAGAACTGTGCTTCCTAAACACACGGGCCATATCTAGATCAATTCTGCATAGGAAACTGACAAGGACAGTAGATCCTCTTGAGTCCAATACACTGTATGCTGGGAACAGACGCCAGTGCTATTTGCCCTGTGTATGAAAATGGGAGCACAATGGTGACTCTTCTTACCAGAAAACAACTCTTGCTCGTAGGACCAGAAACTGCATGTGATTCAACTCCATTTGGGACTGAAAAACAAACGCTAGCTCGCCTTACAAGAAACACACACTGCTTTTGAGAAAAGGGCACTCTTCCACTCTACTGTGTTTCTTATGGGGTCAGAACAGTGAGCTTTCTCAGAACAAAAGAACTGTGCTTCCTACACACACTGGCCATATCTAAATCAATTCTGCTTAGGAAACTGACAAGGACAGTAGATCGTCTTCAGTCCAATACACTGTACATGCTGGGAACAGACGCGAGTGCTATTTGCCCTGTGTATGTCATATGGAGCACAATAGTGACTCTTCTTACCAGAAAACAACTCTTGCTCGTAGGACCAAAAGCTACATGTGATTCAACTCCATTTAGGACTGGGAAACAATCGCTAGGTCGCCTTACAAGAAACACACTCTGCTTTTGAGAAAAGAGCACTCTTCTACTCTACTGTGTTTCCTATAGGGCCAAAACAATGAGCTTGCTCAGAACAAAAGAACTGTGCTTCCTACACACACTGTCAAACCTAGTTCAATTCTGCTTAGGAAACTGACAAGAATAGTAGATCCTCTTCAGTCCAATACACTGTACTTGCTGGGAAGAGACGCGAGTGCTATTTGCCCTGTGTATGACAATGGGAGCGCAATAGTGACTCTTCTTACCAGAAAACAACTCTTGCTCAAAGGACCAGAAACTGCATGTGATTCAACTCCATTTCGGACTGGAAAACAAACATTAGCTCGCCTTACAAAAAACACACTCTGCTTCTGAGAAAAGAGCACTCTTCTTCTCTACTGTGTTTCCTATAGGGCCAGAATAGTGAGCTTGCTCAGAACAAAAGAACCGTGCTTCCTACACACACTGGCCATATCTAGATCAATTCTGCTTAGGAAACTGACAAGAACAGTATCTCCTCTTCAGTCCAATACACTGTACATGCTGGGAACAGACGCGAGTGCTATTTGCCCTGTGTATGTCATATGGAGCACAATAGTGACTCTTCTTACCAGAAAACAACTCTTGCTCATAGGACCAAAAGCTACATGTGATTCAACTCCATTTAGGACGGGGAAACAATCGCTCGATTGCCTTACAAGAAACACACTCTGCTTTTGAGAAAAGAACACTACTCTACTCTACTGTGTTTCCTATAGGGCCAAAACAATGAGCTTGCTCAGAACAAAAGAACAGTGCTTCCTACACACACGGACAAACCTAGTTCAATTCTGCTTAGGAAACTGACAAGAATAGCAGATCCTCTTCAGTCCAATACACTGTACTTGCTGGGAAGAGACGCGAGTGCTATTTGCCCTGTGTATGACAATGGGAGCGCAATAGTGACTCTTCTTACCAGAAAACAACTCTTGCTCAAAGGACCAGAAACTGCATGTGATTCAACTCCATTTAGGACTGGGAAACAAACGCTAGCTCGCCTTACAAGAAACACACTCTGGTTTTGAGAAAAGAGCCCTTTTCTACTCTAACGTATTTCCTATGGGGTCCGAACAGTGAGCTTGCTCAGAACAAAAGAACTGTGCTTCCTACACACGAGCCATATCTAGTTCAACTCTGCTTAGGAAACTGACAAGAACAGTAGCTCCTCTTCAGTCCAATACACTGTACATGCTGGGAACAGATGAGAGTGCTCTTTGCACTGTGTAGGGGAATGGGAGCGAAATAGTGACTTTCCTTACCAGAAAACAACTCTTGATCATGGGTCCAAAAGCTGCATGTGATTCAACTCCACTTATGACTTGGAAACAAACGCTAGCTCGCCTTACCAGAAACACACTCTGCTTTTGAGAAAAGAGCACTCTTCTACTCTACTGTGTTTTCTTTAGAGCCAAAACAGTGAGCTTGCTCAGAACAAAAGAACTGTGTTTCCTACACACACGGGCCATATCTAGTTCAACTCTGCTTAGGAAACTGACAAGAACAGTAGCTCCTCTTCAGTCCAATACACTGTACTTGCTGGGAACAGACACCAGTGCTATTTGCCCTGTGTATGACAAAGGGAGCGCAATAGTGACTCTTCTTCCCAGAAAACAACTCTTGCTCGTAGGACCAGAAACTGCATGTGATTCAACTCCATTTCGGACTGGAAAACAAACATTAGCTCGCCTTACAAAAAACACACTCTGCTTCTGAGAAAAGAGCACTCTTCTTCTCTACTGTGTTTCCTATAGGGCCAGAATAGTGAGCTTGCTCAGAACAAAAGAACCGTGCTTCCTACACACACTGGCCATATCTAGATCAATTCTGCTTAGGAAACTGACAAGAACAGTATCTCCTCTTCAGTCCAATACACTGTACATGCTGGGAACAGACGCGAGTGCTATTTGCCCTGTGTATGTCATATGGAGCACAATAGTGACTCTTCTTACCAGAAAACAACTCTTGCTCATAGGACCAAAAGCTACATGTGATTCAACTCCATTTAGGACGGGGAAACAATCGCTCGATTGCCTTACAAGAAACACACTCTGCTTTTGAGAAAAGAACACTACTCTACTCTACTGTGTTTCCTATAGGGCCAAAACAATGAGCTTGCTCAGAACAAAAGAACAGTGCTTCCTACACACACGGACAAACCTAGTTCAATTCTGCTTAGGAAACTGACAAGAATAGCAGATCCTCTTCAGTCCAATACACTGTACTTGCTGGGAAGAGACGCGAGTGCTATTTGCCCTGTGTATGACAATGGGAGCGCAATAGTGACTCTTCTTACCAGAAAACAACTCTTGCTCAAAGGACCAGAAACTGCATGTGATTCAACTCCATTTAGGACTGGGAAACAAACGCTAGCTCGCCTTACAAGAAACACACTCTGGTTTTGAGAAAAGAGCCCTTTTCTACTCTAACGTATTTCCTATGGGGTCCGAACAGTGAGCTTGCTCAGAACAAAAGAACTGTGCTTCCTACACACGAGCCATATCTAGTTCAACTCTGCTTAGGAAACTGACAAGAACAGTAGCTCCTCTTCAGTCCAATACACTGTACATGCTGGGAACAGATGAGAGTGCTCTTTGCACTGTGTAGGGGAATGGGAGCGAAATAGTGACTTTCCTTACCAGAAAACAACTCTTGATCATGGGTCCAAAAGCTGCATGTGATTCAACTCCACTTATGATTTGGAAACAAACGCTAGCTCCCCTTACAAGAAACACACTCTGCTTTTGAGAAAAGAGCACTCTTCTACTCTACTGTGTTTTCTTTAGAGCCAAAACAGTGAGCTTGCTCAGAACAAAAGGACTGTGTTTCCTACACACACGGGCCATATCTAGTTCAACTCTGCTTAGGAAACTGACAAGAACAGTAGCTCCTCTTCAGTCCAATACACTGTACTTGCTGGGAACAGACACCAGTGCTATTTGCCCTGTGTATGACAAAGGGAGCGCAATAGTGACTCTTCTTCCCAGAAAACAACTCTTGCTCGTAGGACCAGAAACTGCATGTGATTCAACTCCATTTTGGACTGGAAAACAAACATTAGCTCACCTTACAAAAAAACACACTCTGCTTTTGAGAAAAGAGCACTCTTCTTCTCTACTGTGTTTCCTATAGGGCCAGAATAGTGAGCTTGCTCAGAACAAAAGAACTTTGCTTCTTACATACACGGGCTATATGTAGTTCAACTCTGCTTAAGAAACTGACAAGAACAGTAGCTCCTCTTCAGTCCAATACACTGTACATGCTGGGAACAGAAGCCAGTGCTATTTGCCCTGTGTATTATAATGGGAGCGCAATAGTGACTCTTCTTACCAGAAAACAACTCTTGCTCGTAGGACCAGTAACTGCATGTGATTTAACTCCATTTAGAACTGGGAAACAAATGCTAGCTCGCCTTACAATAAACACACTCTGCTTTTGAGAAAAGAGCACTCTTCTACTCTACTGTGTTTCCTATGGCGTCTGAACAGTGAGCTTGCTCCGTAAAAAAGAACCGTGCTTCCTACACACACGGGCCATATCTAGTTCAACAGTGCTTAGGAATCTGACAAGAACAGTAGCTCCTCTTCAGTCCAATACACTGTACTTGCTGGGAACAGACGCAAGTGCTATTTGCACTGTGTAAGACTATGGGAGCGCAATAGTGACTCTTCTTACCAGAATACAACTCTTGCTGGTAGGACCAGAAACTGAATGTGATTCAACTCCATTTAAAACTGGTAAACAAATGCTAGCTCGCCTTACAATAAACACACTCTGCTTTTCAGAAAAGAGCAAACTTCTACTCTACTGTGTTTCCTATGGGTCCGAACAGTGAGCTTGCTCAGAACAAAAGAACTGTGCTTCCTAAACACACGGGCCATATCTAGATCAGTTCTGCATAGGAAACTGACAAGGACAGTAGATCCTCTTGAGTCCAATACACTGTATGCTGGGAACAGACGCCAGTGCTATTTGCCCGGTGTATGAAAATGAGAGCACAATAGTGACTCTTCTTACCAGAAAACAACTCTTGCTCGTAGGATCAGAAACTGCATTTGATTCAACTTCATTTAGGACGGAAAAACAAACAGTAGCTCACCTTACAAGAAACACACACTGCTTTTGAGAAAAGGGCACTCTTCTACTCTACTGTGTTTCTTATGGGGTCAGAACAGTGAGCTTTCTCAGAACAAAATAACTGTACTTCCTACACACACTGGCCATATCTAGATCAATTCTGCTTAGAAAACTGACAAGGACAGAAGATCATCTTAAGTCCAATATACTGTACATGCTGGGAACAGACGCGAGGGCTATTTGCCCTGTGTATGTCATATGGAGCGCAATAGTGACTCTTCTTACCAGAAAACAACTGTTGCTCGTAGGACAAAAAACTACATGTGATTCAACTCCATTTAGGACTGGGAAAAAAACGCTAGATCGTCTTACAAGAAACACTCTCTGCTTTTGAGAAAAGAGCACTCTTCTACTCTACTGTGTTTCCTATAGGGCCAGAACAGTGAGCTTGCTCAGAACAAAAGAACTGTGCTTCCTAAACACACGGGCCATATCTAGATCAATTCTGCATAGGAAACTGACAAGGACAGTAGATCCTCTTGAGTCCAATACACTGTATGCTGGGAACAGACGCCAGTGCTATTTGCCCTGTGTATGAAAATGGGAGCACAATGGTGACTCTTCTTACCAGAAAACAACTCTTGCTCGTAGGACCAGAAACTGCATGTGATTCAACTCCATTTGGGACTGAAAAACAAACGCTAGCTCGCCTTACAAGAAACACACACTGCTTTTGAGAAAAGGGCACTCTTCCACTCTACTGTGTTTCTTATGGGGTCAGAACAGTGAGCTTTCTCAGAACAAAAGAACTGTGCTTCCTACACACACTGGCCATATCTAGATCAATTCTGCTTAGGAAACTGACAAGGACAGTAGATCGTCTTCAGTCCAATACACTGTACATGCTGGGAACAGACGCGAGTGCTATTTGCCCTGTGTATGTCATATGGAGCACAATAGTGACTCTTCTTACCAGAAAACAACTCTTGCTCGTAGGACCAAAAGCTACATGTGATTCAACTCCATTTAGGACTGGGAAACAATCGCTAGATCGCCTTACAAGAAACACACTCTGCTTTTGAGAAAAGAGCACTCTTCTACTCTACTGTGTTTCCTATAGGGACAAAACAATGAGCTTGCTCAGAACAAAAGAACTGTGCTTCCTACACACACTGTCAAACCTAGTTCAATTCTGCTTAGGAAACTGACAAGAATAGTAGATCCTCTTCAGTCCAATACACTGTACTTGCTGGGAAGAGACGCGAGTGCTATTTGCCCTGTGTATGACAATGGGAGCGCAATAGTGACTCTTCTTACCAGAAAACAACTCTTGCTCAAAGGACCAGAAACTGCATGTGATTCAACTCCATTTAGGACTGGGAAACAAACGCTAGCTCGCCTTACAAGAAACACACTCTGGTTTTGAGAAAAGAGCCCTTTTCTACTCTAAAGTATTTCCTTGGTGTGCGAACAGTGAGCTTGCTCAGAACAAAAGAACTGTGCTTCCTACACACGAGCCATATCTAGTTCAACTCTGCTTAGGAAACTGACAAGAACAGTAGCTCCTCTTAAGTCCAATACACTGTACTTGCTGGGAACAGATGCGAGTGCTCTTTGCACTGTGTAGGGGAATGGGAGTGCAATAGTGACTTTCCTTACCAGAAAACAACTCTTGATCATGGGTCCAAAAACTGCATGTGATTCAACTCCACTTATGACTTGGAAACAAACGCTAGCTCGCCTTACCAGAAACACACTCTGCTTTTGAGAAAAGAGCACTCTTCTACTCTACTGTGTTTTCTTTAGAGCCAAAACAGTGAGCTTGCTCAGAACAAAAGAACTGTGTTTCCTACACACACGGGCCATATCTAGTTCAACTCTGCTTAGGAAACTGACAAGAACAGTAGCTCCTCTTCAGTCCAATACACTGTACATGCTGGGAACAGACACCAGTGCTATTTGCCCTGTGTATGACAAAGGGAGCGCAATAGTGACTCTTCTTCCCAGAAAACAACTCTTTCTCGTAGGACCAGAAACTGCATGTGATTCAACTCCATTTCGGACTGGAAAACAAACATTAGCTCGCCTTACAAAAAACACACTCTGCTTCTGAGAAAAGAGCACTCTTCTTCTCTACTGTGTTTCCTATAGGGCCAGAATAGTGAGCTTGCTCAGAACAAAAGAACCGTGCTTCCTACACACACGGGCCATATCTAGTTCAACTCTGCTTAGGAAACTGAAAAGAACAGTAGCTCCTCTTCAGTCCAATACACTGTACTTGCTTGGAACAGACGCGAGTGCTATTTGTACTGTGTAAGACTATGGGAGCGCAATAGTGACTCTTCTTACCAGAATACAACTCTTGCTCGTAGGACCAGAAACTGCATGTGATTCAACTCCATTTAGAACTGGTAAACAAATGCTAGCTCGCCTTACAATAAACACACTCTGCTTTTCAGAAAAGAGCAAACTTCTACTCTACTGTGTATCCTATGGGGTCCGAACAGTGAGCTTGCTCAGAACAAAAGAACTGTGCTTCCTAAACACACGGGCCATATCTAGATCAATTCTGCATAGGAAACTGACAAGGACAGTAGATCCTCTTGAGTCCAATACACTGTATGCTGGGAACAGACGCCAGTGCTATTTGCCCGGTGTATGAAAATGAGAGCACAATAGTGAATCTTCTTACCAGAAAACAACTCTTCCTCGTAGGATCAGAAACTGCATTTGATTCAACTCCATTTAGGACTGAAAAACAAACAGTAGCTCACCTTACAAGAAACACACACTGCTTTTGAGAAAAGGGCACTCTTCTACTCTACAGTTTTTCTTATGGGGTCAGAACAGTGAGCTTTCTCAGAACAAAAGAACTGTGCTTCCTACACACGGGCCATATCTAGATCAATTCTGCTTAGAAACTGACAAGGACAGTAGATCATCTTAAATACAATACACTGTACATGCTGGGAACAGACGCGAGGGATATTTGCCCTGTGTATGTCATATGGAGCGCAATAGTGACTCTTCTTACCAGAAAACAACTCTTGCTCGTAGGACAAAAAACTACATGTGATTCAACTCCATTTAGGACTGGGAAACAAACGCTAGATCGCCTTACAAGAAACACTCTCTGCTTTTGAGAAAAGAGCACTCTTCTACTCTACTGTGTTTCCTTTGGGGTCCAAACAGTGAGCTTGCTCAGAACAAAAGAACTGTGCTTCCTAAACACACGGGCCATATCTAGTTCAACTCTGTGTAGGAAACTGACAAGAACAGTAGCTCCTCTTCAGTCCAATACACTGTACTTGCTGGGAAAAGACGCGAGAGCTATTTGCACTGTATATGGCAATGGGATCCCAATAGTGACTCTTCTTACCAGAAAACAACTCTTGCTCGTAGGACCAAAAACTGCATGGGATTCAACTCCATTTCTGACTGGGAAACAAACACTGGCTCGCCTTACAAGAAAAACACTCTGCTTTGGAGAAAAGAGCCCTCTTCTACTTTAAAGTGTTTCCTATGGGGTCCGAAAAGTGAGCTTGCTCAGAACAAAAGAACTGTGCTTCCTACACACACAAGCCATATCTAGTTCAACTCTGCTTAGGAAACTAACAAGAACAGTAGCTCCTCTTCAGTCCAATACACTGTAATTCCTGGGAACAGACACGAGTGCTATTTGCACTGTGTATAGCAATGGGAGCGCAATAGTGCTTCTTCTAACAGAAAACAACTCTTACTCGTAGGACCAGAAACTGCATTGGATTCAACTATATTTCTGACTGGGAAACATACACTAGCTCGCCTTACAAGAAACACACTATTCTTTTGAGAAAAGAGCACTCTTCTACTCTACTGTGTTTCCTATGGGATCCGAACAGTAGCTTGCTCAGAACAAAAGAACTGTGCTTCCTACACACACGGCCATATCTAGTTCAACTCTGCTTAGGAAACTGACAAGAACAGTAGCTCCTCTTCATTCCAATACACTGTACTTGCTGGGAACAGACACGCTATTTGCACTGTGTAGGGGAATGGGAGCACAATAGTGACTTTCCTTACCAGAAAACAACGCTTGCTCATGGGACCAAAAACTGCATGTGATTCAACTCCATTTATGACTGGGAAACAAACGCTAGCTCGCCTTACAAGAAACACACTCTGCTTTTGAGAAAAGAGCACTCTTCTACTCTACTGTGTTTCCTATAGGGTCAGAACAGTGAGATTGCTCAGAAGAAAAGAACTGTGCTTCCTACACACATGGGCCATACCTAGTTCAACTTTTCTTAGGAAACTGACAAGTACAGTAGCTCCTTTTTAGTCCAATGCACTGTACTTGCTGGGAACATACGTGAGTGCTATTTGCACTGTGTACAGCAATGGGAGCGCAATAGTGACTCTTCTTACCAGAAAACAACTCTTGCTCATAGGACCAGAAACTGCATGTCATTCAAATTCATTTAGTACTGGGAAACAAAAGCTAGCTCGCCTTACAAGAAATACACTCTGCTTTTGAGAAAAGAGCACTCTTCTTCTCTGCTATGTGTCCTATGGGGTCCGAACAGTGAGTTTGCTCAGAACAAAAGAACTGTGTTTCCTATGCACACGGGCCATATCTAGTTCAACTCTGCTTAGGAAACTGACAAGAACAGTAGCTCCTCTTCAGTCCAATACACTGTACTTGGTGGGAACAGACGCGAGTGCTATTTGCACTGTGTATGTCAACGGGAGCACAATAGTGACTTTCCTTACCAGAAAACAACTCTTGCTCGTAGGACCAAAAACTGCATGTGATTCAACTCCATTTAGGACTGGGAAACCAACGCTAGCTCGCCTTACAAGAAACACACTCTGCTTTTGAGAAAAGAGCACTATTCTACTCTACTGTGTTTCTTATGGGGTCAGAACAGTGAGCTTTCTCAGAACAAAAGAACTGTGCTTCCTACAAACACTGGCCATATCTAGATCAATTCTGCTTAGGAAACTGACAAGGACAGTAGATCATCTTCAGTCCAATACACTGTACTTGCTGGGAACAGACGCGAGTGCTATTTGCCCTGTGTATGTCATATGGAGCACAATAGTGACTCTTCTTACTAGAAAACAACTCTTGCTCGTAGGACCAAAAGCTACATGTGATTCAACTCCATTTAGGACTGGGAAACAAACGCTAGATCGCCTTACAAGGAACATACTCTGCTTTTGAGAAAAGAGCACTATTCTACTCTACTGTGTTTCCTATAGGGCCAAAACAATGAGCTTGCTCAGAACAAAAGAACTGTGCTTCCTACACACACGGTCAAACCTAGTTCAATTCTGCTTAGGAAACTGACAAGAATACTAGATCCTCTTCAGTCCAATAAACTGTACTTGCTGGGAAGTGACGCGAGTGCTATTTGCCCTGTGTATGACAATGGGAGCGCAATAGTGACTCTTCTAACAGAAAACAACTCTTGCTCGTAGGACCAGAAACTGCATTGGATTCAACTTTATTTCTGACTGGGAAACAAACACTAGCTCGCCTTACAAGAAACACACTATTCTTTTGAGAAAAGAGCACTCTTCTACTCTACTGTGTTTCCTATGGGATCCGAACAGTAGCTTGCTCAGAACAAAAGAACTGTGCTTCCTACACACACGGCCATATCTAGTTCAACTCTGCTTAGGAAACTGACAAGAACAGTAGCTCCTCTTCAGTCCAATACACTGTACTTGCTGGGAACAGACACGCTATTTGCACTGTGTAGGGGAATGGGAGCACAATAGTGACTTTCCTTACCAGAAAACAACGCTTGCTCATGGGACCAAAAACTGCATGTGATTCAACTCCATTTAGGACTGGGAAACAAACGCTAGCTCGCCTTACAATAAACACACTCTGCTTTTGAGAAAAGAGCACTCTTCTACTCTACTGTGTTTCCTATAGGGCCAGTACAGTGAGCTTACTCAGAACAAAAGAACTGTGCTTCCCACACAAACGGGCATATCCAGTTCAATTCTGCTTAGGAAACTGACAAGAACAGTAGCTCGTCTTCAGTCCAATACACTATACTTGCTGGGAACAGATGCGAGTGCTATTTGCACTGTGTATGGCAATGGGAGCGCAATAGTGACTTTCCTTACCAGAAAACAACTCTTGCGTGTAGGACCAAAAACTGTATGTGATTCAACTCCATTTAGGACTGGGAAACAAACGCTAGCTCGCCTTACAAGAAACACACTCTGCTTTTGAGAAAAGAGCACTCTTCTACTCTACTGTGTTTCCTATAGGGCCAGAACAGTGAGATTGCTCAGAAGAAAAGAACTGTGCTTGTTACACACATGGGCCATACCTAGTTCAACTTTTCTTAGGAAACTGACAAGTACAGTAGCTCCTCTTTAGTCCAATACACTGTACTTGCTGGGAACATACGTGAGTGCTATTTGCACTGTGTACAGCAATGGGAGCGCAATAGTGACTCTTCTTACCAGAAAACAACTCTTGCTCATAGGACCAGAAACTGCATGTCATTCAAATTCATTTAGGACTGGGAAACAAAAGCTAGCTCGCCTTACAAGAAATACACTCTGCTTTTGAGAAAAGAGCACTCTTCTTCTCTGCTATGTGTCCTATGGGGTCCGAACAGTGAGTTTGCTCAGAACAAAAGAACTGTGCTTCCTACGCACACGGGCCATATCTAGTTCAACTCTGCTTAGGAAACTGACAAGAACAGTAGCTCCTCTTCAGTCCAATACACTGTACTTGCTGGGAACAGACGCGAGTGCTATTTGCACTGTGTATGTCAACGGGAGCGCAATAGTGACTTTCCTTACCAGAAAACAACTCTTGCTCGTAGGACCAAAAACTGCATGTGATTCAACTCCATTTAGGACTGGGAAACAAACGCTGGCTCGCCTTACAAGAAACACACTCTGCTTTTGAGAAAAGAGCACTCTTCTACTCCACTGTGTTTCCTATAGGGCCAGTACAGTGAGCTTGCTCAGAACAAAAGAACTGTGCTTCCTAAACAAATGGCCATATCCAGTTCAATCCTGCATAGGTAACTGACAAGAACAGTAGCTCCTCTTCAGTCAAATACACAGTACTTGCTGGGAACAGATGCGAGTGCTATTTGCACTGTGTATGACAATGGGAGTGAAATAGTGACTCTTCTTACCACAAAACAACTCTTGCTCCTAGGACCAGAAACTGCATGTGATACAACTCCATTTAGGACTGGGAAACAAACGCTAGCTTGCCTTAAAAGAAACACACTCTGCTTTTGAGAAAAGAGCACTCTTCTACTCTACTGTGTTTCCTATAGGGCCAGAACAGTGAGCTTGCTCAGAACACAAGAAATGTGCTTCATACACACGGGCCATATCTAGTTCAACTCTGCTTAGTAAACTGACAAGAACAGTAGCTCCTTTTCAGTCCAATACACTGTACTTGATTGGAACAGACGCAAGTGCTATTTGTACTGTGTATGGCATTGGGAGCGCAATAGTGACTCTTCTTACCAAACAATAACTCTACTCGTAAGACCAGAAACTGCATGTGATTCAAATTCACTTAGGACTGGGAAACAAAAGCTAGCTTGCCTTACAAGAAACACACTCTGATTTTGAGAAAAGAGCACTCTTCTACTCTACTGTGTTTCCTATGGGGTCCGAACAGTGAGCTTGTTCAGAAGAAAAGAACTGTGCTTCCTATACACACGGGCCATATCTAGTTCAACTCTGCTTAGGAAAGTGACAAGAACAGTAGCTCCTCATCAGTCCAATACACTGTACTTGATTGGAATAGACACAAGTGCTATTTGTACTGTGTATGGCATTGGGAGCGCAATAGTGACTCTTCTTACCAAAAAATAACTCTACTCGTATGACAAGAAACTGCATGTGATTCAAAATCATTTAGGACTGGGAAACAAAAAACTAGCTCGCCTTACAAGAAACACACTCTGCTTTTGAGAAAAGAGCACTCTTCTTCTCTACTATGAGTCCTATGGGGTCCGAACAGTGAGCTTGCTCAGAACAAAAGAACTGTGCTTCCTACGCACACGGGCCATATCTAGTTCAACTCTGCTTAGGAAACTGACAAAAACAGTAGCTCCTCTTCAGTCCAATACACTGTACTTGCTGGGAACAGACGCGAGTGCTATTTGCACTGTGTATGTCAACGGGAGCGCAATAGTGACTTTCCTTACCAGAAAACAACTCTTGCTCGTAGTACCAAAAACTGCATGTGATTCAACTCCATTTAGGACTGGGAAACAAACGCTGGCTCACCTTACAAGAAACACACTCTGCTTTTGAGAAAAGAGCACTCTTCTACTCTACTGTGTTTCCTATAGGGCCAGTACAGTGAGCTTGTTCAGAACAAAAGAACTGTGCTTCCTACACAAATGGCCATATCCAGTTCAATTCTGCTTAGGAAACTGACAAGAACCGTAGCCCCTCTTCAGTCCAATACACTGTACTTGCTGGGAACAGATGCGAGTGCTATTTGCACTGTGTTTGGCAATGGGAGCGCAATAGTGACTTTTCTTACCAGAAAACAAATCTTGAGCGTAGGATCAAAAACTGCATGTGATTCAACTCCATGGAGGACTGGGAAAGAAACACCAGCTCGCCTTACAAGAAACATACTCTGCTTTTGAGAAAAGAGCACTCTTCTACTCTATTGTGTTTCCTATAGGGCCAGAACAGTGAGCATGCTCAGAACCAAAGAACTGTGCTTCCTGCACACACGGGCCATATCTAGTTCAACTCTGCTTAGGAAACTGACAAGAACAGTAGCTCCTCCTCAGTCCAATATACTATACTTGCTGGGAACAGACGCGAGTGCTATTTGCACTGTGTACAGCATTGGGAGCACAATAGTGACTCTTTTTACCAGAAAACAACTCTTGCTCGTAGGACCAGAAACTGCATGTGATTCAACTCCATTTAGGACTGGGAAACAAATGCTATCTCGCCTTACAAGAAACACACTCTGCATTTGAGAAAAGAGCACTCTTGTACTCTACTGTGTTTCCTATAGGGCCAGAACAGTGAGCTTGCTCAGAACAAAAGAACTGTGCTTCCTACACACACGGGCCATATCTATCTAGTTCAACTCTGCTTAGGAAACTGACGAGAACCGTAGCTCCTCTTCGGTCCAATACACTGTACTTGCTGGGAACAGACGCGAGTGCTTTTTGCACTGTGTACAGCAATGGGAGCACAATACTGACTCTTCTTACCAGAAAACAACTCTGGTTCTTAGGACCAGAAACTGCATGTGATTCAACTCCACTTAGGACTGGGAAACAAACGCTAGCTTGCCTTACAAGAAACGAGCTCTGCTTTAGAGAAAAGGGCACACTTCTACTCTACTGTGTTTCCTAAGGGGTCCGAACAGTGAGCTTGCTCAGAACAAAAGAACTGTGCTTCCTACACACACGGGCCAAAACTAGTTCAATTCTGCTTAGGAAACTGACAAGAACAGTAGATCCCCTTCAGTCCAATACACTGTACTTGGTGGGAACAGACGCCAGTGCTATTTGCACTGTGTATGACAATGAGAGCGCAATAGTGACTCTTCTTACCACAAAACAACTCTTGCTCCTAGGACAAGAAACTGCATGGGATTCAACTCCATTTAGAACTGGGAAACAAATGCTAGCTTGCCTTACAAGAAACACACTCTGCTTTTGAGAAAAGAGCACTCTTCTACTCTACTGTGTTTCCTATAGGGCCAGAACAGTGAGCTTGCTCAGAACAAAAGAAATGTGCTTCATACACACACGGGCCATATCTAGTTCAACTCTGCTTAGGAACCTGACAAGAACAGTAGATCCACTTCAGTCCAATACACTGTACATGCTGGGAACAAATGCCAGTGCTATTTGCCATGTGTATGACAATGGGAGTGCAATAGTGACTCTTCTTACCAGAAAATACTCTTGCTTGTAGGACCAGAAACTGCATGTGATTCAACTCCATTTAGGACTGGGAAACAAACGCTAGCTCGCCTTACAAGAAACACACTCTGCTTTTGAGGAAAGAGTACACTTCTACTCAACTGTTTTTCCTATAGGGCCAGAACAGTGAGCTTGCTCAGAACAAAAGAAATGTGCTTCCTAAACACAGGGGCCATATCTAGTTCAACTCTGCTTAGGAAACTGACAAGAACAGTAGCTCCTCTTCAGTCCAATACACTGTACTTGATTGGAACAGACGCAAGTGCTATTTGTACTGTGTATGACATTGGGAGCGCAATAGTTACTCTTCTTACCAAAAAATAACTCTACTCGTAGGACCAGAAACTGCATGTGATTCAAATTCATTTAGGACTGGGAAACAAAAGCTAGCTCGCCTTACAAGAAATACACTCTGCTTTTGAAAAAAGAGCACTCTCTTCTCTACTATGTGTCCTATTGGGTCCTAACAGTGAGCTTGCTCAGAACAAAAGAAATGTGCTTCCTACGCACACGGGCCATATCTAGTTCAACTCTGCTTAGGAAACTGACAAGAACAGTAGCTCTTCTTCAGTCCAATACACTGTACTTGCTGGGAACAGACGCGAGTGCTATTTGCACTGTGTACGGCATTGGGAGCGCAATAGTGACACTTTTTACCAATAAAAAACTCTTGCTCATAGGACCAGAAACTGCATGTGATTCAACTCCATTTAGGACTGGTAAACAAACGCTAGCTTGCCTTACAAGAAACACACTCTGCTTTTGAGAAAAGAGCACTCTTCTACTCTACTGTGTTTCCTATCGGGCCAGTACAGTGAGCTTGCTCAGAACAAAAGAACTGTGCTTCCTACACAAATGGCCATATCCAGTTCAATTCTGCTTAGGAAACTGACAAAAACAGTAGCTCATCTTCAGTCCAATACACTGTACTTGCTGGGAACAGATGCGAGTGCTATTTTCACTGTGTTTGGCAATGGGAGCGCAATAGTGACTTTCCTTACCAGAAAACAACTCTTGCTCATAGGACCAGAAACTGCATGTGATTCAACTCCATTTAGGACTGGGAAACAAATGCTATCTCGCCTTACAAGAAACACACTCTGCTTTTGAGAAAAGAGCACTCTTGTACTCTACTGTGTTTCCTATAGGGCCAGAACAGTGAGCTTGCTCAGAACAAAAGAGATGTGCTTCATACACACACGGGCCATATCTAGTTCAATTCCTCTTTAGTCCAATACACTGTACTTGCTGGAAACAGATGCGAGTGCTATTTGCACTGTGTATGTCAACGGGAGCGCAATAGTGACTTTCCTTACCAGAAAACAACACTTGCTCGTAGGACCAGAAACTGCATGTGATTCAACTCCATTTAGGACTGGGAAACAAATGCTATCTCGCCTTACAAGAAACACACTCTGCTTTAGAGAAAAGAGCACTCTTGTACTCTACTGAGTTTCCTGTAGGGCCAGAACAGTGAGCTTGCTCAGAACAAAAGAGATGTGCTTCATACACACGGGCCATATGTAGTTCAATTCTGCTTAGGAAACTGAGAAGAACAGTAGCTCCTCTTCGGTCCAATACACTGTACTTGCTGGAAACAGACACGAGTGCTATTTGCACTGTGTATGACAACGGGAGCGCAATAGTGACTTTCCTTACCAGAAAACAACTCTTGCTCGTAGGACAAAAACTGCATGTGATTCAACTCTATTTAGGACTGGGAAACAAATGCTATCTCGCCTTACAAGAAAGACACTCTGTTTTAGAGAAAAGAGCACTCTTCTACTCTACTGTGTTTTCTATGGGGTCCTAACAGAGAGGTTGCTGAGAACAAAAGAACTGTGCTTCCTACACACGGGACATATCTAGTTCAATTCTACTTAGGAAACTGATGGGAAACGTAGCTCCTCTTCAGTCTAATACACTCTACTTGCTGGGAACAGACGCGAGTGCTATTTGCACTGTGTATGGCAAAGGGAGCACAATAGTGACTCTTCTTACCAGAAAACAACTCTTGCTCGTAGGACTAGAAACTTCATGCGATTCAACTCCATTTCTGAATGGGAAACAAACACTAGCTTGCCTTACAAGAAACACACTCTGATTTGAGAAAAGAGCCCTCCTCTACTCTACTGTTTTTCCTATAGGGCCAGAACAGTGAGCTTGCTCAGAACAAAAGAACTGTGCTTTCTACTCACGGGCCATATCTAGTTCAACTTTCCTTAGGAAACTGACAACAACAGTAGCTCCAATTCAGTCCAATACACTGTACTTGCTGGGAACAGACGCGAGTGCTATTTGCAATGTGTATGGCAATGGGAGCGCAATAGTGACTTTCCTTACCAGAAAACAACTCTTGCTCATAGGACCAAAAACTGCATGTGATTCAACTCCATTTAGGACTGGGAAACAAACACTAGCTTGCCTTACAAGAAACACACTCTGCTTTTGAGAAAAGAGCACTCTTCTGCTCTACTGTGTTTCCTATAAGGCCAGTACAGTGAGCTTGCTCAGAACAAAAGAACTGTGCTTCCTATACACATGGCGATATCCAGTTCAATTCTGCTTAGGAAACTGACAAGAACAGTAGCTCCTCTTCAGTCCAATACACTCTACATGCTGGGAACAGACGCCCATGGTATTTGCCCAGTGTATGACAATGGGAGCACTATAGTGTCTCCTCTTACCAGAAAACAACTCTTGCTCATAGGACCAGAAACTGCATGTGATTCAACTCCATTTAGGACTGGGAAACAAACGCTAGCTCGCCTTACAAGAAACACACTCTGCTTTTGAGAAAAGAGTGCTCTTCTACTCAACTGTTTTTCCTATAGGGACAGAACAGTAAGCTTGCTCAGAACAAATGCAATGTGCTTCTTACACACAGGGGCCATATTTAGTTCAACGCTGCATCGGAAACTGACAAGAACAGTAGATCCTCTAAAGTCCAATACACTGTACATGCTGGGAACAGACGCCAGTGCTATTTGCCCTGTGTATGACAATGGGAGCGCAATAGTGACTTTCCTTACCAGAAAACAACTCTTGCTCGTAGGACCAAAAACTGCATGTGATTCAACTCCATTTAAGACTGGGAAACAAACGCTGGCTCACCTTACAAGAAACACACTCTTCTTTTGAGAAAAGAGCACTCTTCTACTCTACTGTGTTTCCTATAGGGCCAGTACAGTGAGCTTGCTCAGAACAAAAGAACTGTGCTTCCTACACAAATGGCCATATCCAGTTCAATTCTGCTTAGGAAACTGACAAGAACCGTAGCCCCTCTTCAGTCCAATACACTGTACTTGCTGGGAACAGATGCGAGTGCTATTTGCACTGTGTTTGGCAATCGGAGCGCAATAGTGACTTTCCTTACCAGAAAACAAATCTTGAGCGTAGGATCAAAAACTGCATGTGATTCAACTCCATGGAGGACTGGGAAACAAACACCAGCTCGCCTTACAAGAAACATACTCTGCTTTTGAGAAAAGAGCACTCTTCTACTCTACTGTGTTTCCTATAGGGCCAGAACAGTGAGCATGCTCAGAACCAAAGAGATGTGCTTCCTGCTCACACGGGCCATATCTAGTTCAACTCTGCTTAGGAAACTGACAAGAACAGTAGCTCCTCCTCAGTCCAATACACTATACTTGCTGGGAACAGACGCGAGTGCTATTTGCACTGTGTACAGCATTGGGAGCACAATAGTGACTCTTTTACCAGAAAACAACTCTTGCTCGTAGGACCAGAAACTGCATGTGATTCAACTCCATTTAGGACTGGGAAACAAATGCTATCTCGCCTTACAAGAAACACACTCTGCTTTTGAGAAAAGAGCACTCTTGTACTCTACTGTGTTTCCTATATGGCCAGAACAGTGAGCTTGCTCAGAACAAAAGAACTGTGCTTCCTACACACACGGGCCATATCTATCTAGTTCAACTCTGCTTAGGAAACTGACGAGAACCGTAGCTCCTCTTCGGTCCAATACACTGTACTTGCTGGGAACAGACGCGAGTGCTTTTTGCACTGTGTACAGCAATGGGAGCACAATAGTGACTCTTCTTACCAGAAAACAACTCTGGTTCTTAGGACCAGAAACTGCATGTGATTCAACTCCACTTAGGACTGGGAAACAAACGCTAGCTTGCCTTACAAGAAACGAGCTCTGCTTTAGAGAAAAGGGCACACTTCTACTCTACTGTGTTTCCTAAGGGGTCCGAACAGTGAGCTTGCTCAGAACAAAAGAACTGTGCTTCCTACACACACGGGCCAAAACTAGTTCAATTCTGCTTAGGAAACTGACAAGAACAGTAGGTCCCCTTCAGTCCAATACACTGTACTTGCTGGGAACAGACGCCAGTGCTATTTGTACTGTGTATGACAATGAGAGCGCAATAGTGACTCTTCTTACCACAAAACAACTCTTGCTCCTAGGACAAGAAACTGCATGGGATTCAACTCCATTTGGGACTGGGAAACAAACGCTAGCTTGCCTTACAAGAAACACACTCTGCTTTTAAGAAAAGAGCACTCTTCTACTCTACTGTGTTTCCTATAGGGCCAGAACAGTGAGCTTGCTCAGAACAAAAGAAATGTGCTTCATACACACACGGGCCATATCTAGTTCAACTCTGCTTAGGAACCTGACAAGAACAGTAGATCCTCTTCAGTCCAATACACTGTACATGCTGGGAACAAATGCCAGTGCTATTTGCCATGTGTATGACAATGGGAGTGCAATAGTGACTCTTCTTACCAGAAAATACTCTTGCTTTGAGGACCAGAAACTGCATGTGATTCAACTCCATTTAGGACTGGGAAACAAACGCTAGCTCGCCTTACAAGAAACACACTCTGCTTTTGAGAAAAGAGTACTCTTCTACTCAACTGTTTTTCCTATAGGGCCAGAACAGTTAGCTTGCTCAGAACAAAAGAAATGTGCTTCCTAAACACAGGGGCCATATCTATTTCAACTCTTCATCGGAAACTGACAAGAACAGTAGATCCTTTTCAGTCCAATACACTGTACATGCTGGGAACAGACGCCAGTGCTATCTGCCCTGTGTATGACAATGGGAGCGAAATAGTGACTCTTCTTACCAGAAAACAACTCTTGATCGTAGGACCAGAAACAGCATGTGATTCAACGACATTTAGGTCTGGGAAGCAAACGCTAGCTCGCTGTACAAGAAACACACTCTGCTTTTGAGAAAAGAGCACTCTTCTACTCTACTGTGTTTTCTATGGGGTCCGAACAGTGAGCTTGCTCAGAACAAATGAACTGTGCTTCCTATACACAAGGGCCATATCTAGTTCAACTCTGCTTAGGAAACTGACAAGAACAGTAGCTCCTCTTCAGTCCAATACACTGTACTTGATTGGAACAGACGCAAGTGCTATTTGTACTGTGTATGACATTGGGAGCGCAATAGTTACTCTTCTTACCAAAAAATAACTCTACTCATAGGACCAGAAACTGCATGTGATTCAAATTCATTTAGGACTGGGAAACAAAAGCTAGCTCGCCTTACAAGAAATACACTCTGCTTTTGAAAAAAGAGCACTCTCTTCTCTACTATGTGTCCTATGGGGTCCTAACAGTGAGCTTGCTCAGAACAAAAGAACTGTGCTTCCTATACACACGGGCCATAACTAGTTCAACTCTGCTTAGGAAACTGACAAGAACAGTAGCTCTTCTTCAGTCCAATACACTGTACTTGCTGGGAACAGACGCGAGTGCTATTTGCACTGTGTACGGCATTGGGAGCGCAATAGTGACACTTTTTACCAATAAAAAACTCTTGCTCATAGGACCAGAAACTGCATGTGATTCAACTCCATTTAGGACTGGTAAACAAACGCTAGCTTGCCTTACAAGAAACACACTCTGCTTTTGAGAAAAGAGCACTCTTCTACTCTACTGTGTTTCCTATAGGACCAGAACAGTGAGCTTGCTCAGAACAAAAGAACTGAGCTTCCTAAACACCCCGCCACATCTAGTTCAATTCTGTTTAGTAAACTGACAAGAACAGTAGATCCTCTTCAGTCCAATACACTGTACATGCTGGGAACAGACGCCAGTGCTATTTGCACTGTGTACAGCAATGGGAGCACAATAGTGACTCTTCTTACCAGAAAATAACTCTTGCTCGTAGGACCAGAAACTGCATGTGATTCAACTCCATTTAGGACATCGAAACAAACACTAGCTCGTCTTACAAGAAACACACTCTGCTTCTGAGAAAAGAGCACTCTTCTACTCTACTGTGTTTCCTATAGGGCCAGCACTGAGAGCTTGCTCAGAACAAAAGAACTGTGCTTCCTGCACACACGGGCCATATCTAGTTCAACTCTGCTTAGGAAACTGACAAGAACAGTAGCTCCTCTTCAGTCCAATACACTGTACTTGCTGGGAACAGACGCGAGTGCTATTTGCACTGTGTACGGAATTGGGAGCACAATAGTGACTCTTTTTTACCAGAAAACAACTATTGCTCGTAGGAACAGAAACTGCATGGGATTCAACTCCATTTAGGACTGGGAAACAATCGCTAGCTTGCCTTACAAGAAACACACTCTGCTTTTGAGAAAAGAGCACTCTTCTACTCTACTGTGTTTCCTATAGGGCCAGAACAGTGAGCTTGCTCAGAACAAAAGCAATGTGCTTCATACACACACGGGCCATATCTAGTTCAACTCTGCCTAGGAACCTGACAAGAACAGTAGATCCTCTTCAGTCCAATACACTGTACATGCTGAGAACAAATGCCAGTGCTATTTGCCATGTGTATGACAATGGGAGCGCAATAGTGACTCTTCTTTCCAGAAAATACTCTTGATTGTAGGACCAGAAACTGCATGTGATTCAACTCCATTTAGGACTGGGAAACAAAGGCTAGCTCGCCTTAAAGGAAACACATTCTGCTTTTGAGAAAAGAGTGCTCTTCTACTCTACTGTTTTTCCTATAGGGCCAGAACAGTAAGCTTGCTCAGAACAAAAGAAATGTGCTTCCTACACACAGGGGCCATATTTAGTTCAACTCAGCATCGGAAACTGACAAGAAAAGTAGATCCTCTTCAGTCCAATACACTGTACATGCTGGGAACAGACGCCAGTGCTATTTGCCCTGTGTATGACAATGGGAGCAAAATAGTGACTCTTCTTACCAGAAAACAACTCTTGATCGTAGGACCAGAAACTGCATGTGATTCAACTCCATTTAGGTCTGGGAAGCAAACGCTAGCTCGCCTTACAAGAAACACACTCTGCTTTTGAGAAAAGAGCACTCTTCTACTCTACTGTGTTTCCTATGGGGTCCGAACAGTGAGCTTGCTCAGAACAAAAGAACTGTGCTTCCTATACACACGGGCCATATCTAGTTCAACTCTGCTTAGGAAACTGACAAGAACAGTAGCTCCTCTTCAGTCCAATACACTGTACTTGATTGGAACAGTCCCAAGTGCTATTTGTACAGTGTATGGCATTGGGAGCGCAATAGTGACTCTTCTTACCAAAAAATAACTCTACCCTTAGGACCAGAAACTGCATGTGATTCAAATTCATTTAGGACTGGGAAACAAAAGCTAGCTCGCCTTACAAGAAATACACTCTGCTTTTGAGAAAAGAGCACTCTTCTTCTCTACAATGTGTCCTATGGGGTCTGAACAGTGAGCTTGCTCAGAACAAAAGAACTGTGCTTCCTACACACACGGGCCATATCTAGTTCAACTCTGCTTAGGAAACTGACAAGAACAGTAGCTCCTCTTTAGTCCAATACACTGTACTTGCTGGGAACAGACGCGAGTGCTATTTGCACTGTGTATGTCAACAGGAGCGCAATAGTGACTTTCCTTACCAGAAAACAACTCTTGCTCATAGGACCAAAAACTGCATGTGATTCAACTCCATTTAGGACTGGGAAACAAACGCTGGCTCGCCTTACAAGAAACACACTCTGCTTTTGAGAAAAGAGCACTCTTCTACTCTACTGTGTTTCCTATCGGGCCAGTACAGTGAGCTTGCTCAGATCAAAACAACTGTGCTTCCTACACAAATGGCCATATCCAGTTCAATTCTGCTTAGGAAACTGACAAAAACAGTAGCTCCTCTTCAGTCCAATACACTGTACTTGCTGGGAACAGATGCGAGTGCTATTTTCACTGTGTTTGGCAATGGGAGCGCAATAGTGACTTTCCTTACCAGAAAACAACTCTTGCTCATAGGACCAGAAACTGCATGTGATTCAACTCCATTTAGGACTGGGAAACAAATGCTATCTCACCTTACAAGAAACACACTCTGCTTTTGAGAAAAGAGCACTCTTGTACTCTACTGTGTTTCCTAGAGGGCCAGAACAGTGAGCTTGCTCAGAACAAAAGAGATGTGCTTCATACACACACTGGCCATATCTAGTTCAATTCCTCTTTAGTCCAATACACTGTACTTGCTGGAAACAGACGCGAGTGCTATTTGCACTGTGTATGTCAACGGGAGCGCAATAGTGACTTTCCTTACCAGAAAACAACACTTGCTCGTAGGACCAGAAACTGCATGTGATTCAACTCCATTTAGGACTGGGAAACAAATGCTATCTCGCCTTACAAGAAACACACTCTGCTTTAGAGAAAAGAGCACTCTTGTACTCTACTGAGTTTCCTGTAGGGCCAGAACAGTGAGCTTGCTCAGAACAAAAGAGATGTGCTTCATACACACACGGGCCATATGTAGTTCAATTCTGCTTAGGAAACTGACAAGAACAGTAGCTCCTCTTCGGTCCAATACACTGTACTTGCTGGAAACAGACACGAGTGCTATTTGCACTGTGTATGACAACGGGAGCGCAATAGTGACTTTCCTTACCAGAAAACAACTCTTGCTCCTAGGACAAAAACTGCATGTGATTCAACTCCTTTTAGGACTGGGAAACAAATGCTATCTCGCCTTACAAGAAAGACACTCTGTTTTAGAGAAAAGAGCACTCTTCTACTCTACTGTGTTTTCTATGGGGTCCTAACAGAGAGGTTGCTGAGAACAAAAGAACTGTGCTTCCTACACACGGGCCATATCTAGTTCAATTCTACTTAGGAAACTGACGGGAAACGTAGCTCCTCTTCAGTCTAATACACTGTACTTGCTGGGAACAGACGCCCGTGCTATTTGCACTGTGTACAGCAATGGGAGCACAATAGTGACTCTTCTTACCAGAAAATAACTCTTGCTCGTAGGACCAGAAACTGCATGTGATTCAACTCCATTTAGGACTTGGAAACAAACTCTAGCTCGTCTTACAAGAAACACACTCTGCTTCTGAGAAAAGAGCACTCTTCTACTCTACTGTGTTTCCTATAGGGCCAGCACAGAGAGCTTGCTCAGAACAAAAGAACTGTGCTTCCTGCACACACGGGCCATATCTAGTTCAACTCTGCTTAGGAAACTGACAAGAACAGTAGCTCCTCTTCAGTCCAATACACTGTACTTGCTGGGAACAGACGCGAGTGCTATTTGCACTGTGTACGGAATTGGGAGCACAATAGTGACTCTTTTTTACCAGAAAACAACTATTGCTCGTAGGAACAGAAACTGCATGTGATTCAACTCCATTTAGGACTGGGAAACAATCGCTAGCTTGCCTTACAAGAAACACACTCTGCTTTTGAAAAAAGAGCACTCTTCTACTCTACTGTGTTTCCTATAGGGCCAGAACAGTGAGCTTGCTCAGAACAAAAGCAATGTGCTTCATACACACACGGGCCATATCTAGTTCAACTCTGCCTAGGAACCTGACAAGAACAGTAGATCCTCTTCAGTCCAATACACTGTACATGCTGAGAACAAATGCCAGTGCTATTTGCCATGTGTATGACAATGGGAGCGCAATAGTGACTCTTCTTTCCAGAAAATACTCTTGCTTGTAGGACCAGAAACTGCATGTGATTCAACTCCATTTAGGACTGGGAAACAAAGGCTAGCTCGCCTTAAAGGAAACATGCTCTGCTTTTGAGAAAAGAGTGCTCTTCTACTCTACTGTTTTTCCTATAGGGCCAGAACAGTAAGCTTGCTCAGAACAAAAGAAATGTGCTTCCTACACACAGGGGCCATATTTAGTTCAACTCAGCATCGGAAACTGACAAGAAAAGTAGATCCTCTTCAGTCCAATACACTGTACATGCTGGGAACAGACGCCAGTGCTATTTGCCCTGTGTATGACAATGGGAGCGAAATAGTGACTCTTCTTACCAGAAAACAACTCTTGATCGTAGGACCAGAAACTGCATGTGATTCAACTCCATTTAGGTCTGGGAAGCAAACGCTAGCTCGCCTTACAAGAAACACACTCTGCTTTTGAGAAAAGAGCACTCATCTACTCTACTGTGTTTCCTATGGGGTCCGAACAGTGAGCTTGCTCAGAACAAAAGAACTGTGCTTCCTATACACACGGGCCATATCTAGTTCAACTCTGCTTAGGAAACTGACAAGAACAGTAGCTCCTCTTCAGTCCAATACACTGTACTTGATTGGAACAGTCCCAAGTGCTATTTGTACAGTGTATGGCATTGGGAGCGCAATAGTGACTCTTCTTACCAAAAAATAACTCTACTCTTAGGACCAGAAACTGCATGTGATTCAAATTCATTTAGGACTGGGAAACAAAAGCTAGCTCGCCTTACAAGAAATACACTCTGCTTTTGAGAAAAGAGCACTCTTCTTCTCTACAATGTGTCCTATGGGGTCTGAACAGTGAGCTTGCTCAGAACAAAAGAACTGTGCTTCCTACGCACACGGGCCATATCTAGTTCAACTCTGCTTAGGAAACTGACAAGAACAGTAGCTCCTCTTCAGTCCAATACACTGTACTTGCTGGGAACAGACGCGAGTGCTATTTGCACTGTGTATGTCAACGGGAGCGCAATAGTGACTTTCCTTACCAGAAAACAACTCTTGCTCATAGGACCAAAAACTGCATGTGATTCAACTCCATTTAGGCCTGGGAAACAAATGCTGGCTTGCCTTACAAGAAACACACTCTGCTTTTGAGAAAAGAACACTCTTCTACTCTACTGTGTTTCCTATCGGGCCAGTACAGTGAGCTTGCTCAGAACAAAAGAACTGTGCTTCCTACACAAATGGCCATATCCAGTTCAATTCTGCTTAGGAAACTGACAAAAACAGTAGCTCCTCTTCAGTCCAATACACTGTACTTGCTGGGAACAGATGCGAGTGCTATTTGCACTGTGTTTGGCAATGGGAGCGCAATAGTGACTTTCCTTACCAGAAAACAACTCTTGCTCATAGGACCAGAAACTGCATGTGATTCAACTCCATTTAGTACTGGGAAACAAATGCTATCTCGCCTTACAAGAAACACACTCTGCTTTTGAGAAAAGAGCACTCTTGTACTCTACTGTGTTTCCTATATGGCCAGAACAGTGAGCTTGCTCAGAACCAAAGAGATGTGCTTCATACACACACGGGCCATATCTAGTTCAATTCTGCTTAGGAAACTGACAAGAACAGTAGCTCCTCTTCAGTCCAATACACTGTACTTGCTGGAAACAGACACGAGTGCTATTTGCACTGTGTATGTCAACGGGAGCGCAATAGTGACTTTCCTTACCAGAAAACAACTCTTGCTCATAGGACCAAAAACTGCATGTGATTCAACTCCATTTAGGACTGGGAAACAAATGTAATCTCGCCTTACAATAAACACACTCTGCTTTTGAGAAAAGAGCACTCTTGTACTCTACTGTGTCTCCTATAGGGCCAGAACAGTGAGCTTGCTCAGAACAAAAGAACTGTGCTTCCTACACACACGGGCCATATCTATCTAGTTCAACTCTGCTTAGGAAACTGACGAGAACTGTAGCTCCTCTTCGGTCCAATACACTGTTCTTGCTGGGAACAGACGCGAGTGCTTTTTGCACTGTGTACAGCAATGGGAGCACAATAGTGACTCTTCTTACCAGAAAACAACTCTGGTTCTTAGGACCAGAAACTGCATGTGATTCAACTCCACTTAGGACTGGGAAACAAACGCTAGCTTGCCTTACAAGAAACGAGCTCTGCTTTAGAGAAAAGGGCACACTTCTACTCTACTGTGTTTCCTAAGGGGTCCGAACAGAGCTTGCTCAGAACAAAAGAACTGTGCTTCCTACACACACGGGCCAAAACTAGTTCAATTCTGCTTAGGAAACTGACAAGAACAGTAGATCCCCTTCAGTCCAATACACTGTACTTGCTGGGAACAGACGCCAGTGCTGTTTGCACTGTGTATGACAATGAGAGCGCAATAGTGACTCTTCTTACCACAAAACAACTCTTGCTCCTAGGACCAGAAACTGCATGGGATTCAACTCCATTTAGGACTGGGAAACAAACGCTAGCTTGCCTTACAAGAAACACACTCTGCTTTTGAGAAAAGAGCACTCTTCTACTCTACTGTGTTTCCTATAGGGCCAGAACAGTGAGCTAGCTCAGAACAAAAGAAATGTGCTTCATACACACACGGGCCATATCTAGTTCAACTCTGCTTAGGAACCTGACAAGAACAGTAGATCCTCTTCAGTCCAATACACTGTACATGCTGGGAACAAATGCCAGTGCTATTTGCCATGTGTATGACAATGGGAGCACAATAGTCACTCTTCTTACCAGAAAATACTCTTGCTTGTAGGACCAGAAACTGCATGTAATTCAACTCCATTTAGGACTGGGAAACAAACGTTAGCTCGCCTTACAAGAAACACACTCTGCTTTTGAGAAAAGAGTACTCTTCTACTCAACTGTTTTTCCTATAGGGCCAGAACAGTGAGCTTGCTCAGAACAAAAGAAATGTGCTTCCTAAACACAGGGGCCATATCTAGTTCAACTCTTCATCGGAAACTGACAAGAACAGTAGATCCTCTTCAGTCCAATACACTGTACATGCTGGGAACAGACGCCAGTGCTATCTGCCCTGTGTATGACAATGGGAGCGAAATAGTGACTCTTCTTACCAGAAAACAACTCTTGATCGTAGGACCAGAAACAGCATGTGATTCAACGACATTTAGGTCTGGGAAGCAAACGCTAGCTCGCTTTACAAGAAACACACTCTGCTTTTGAGAAAAGAGCACTCTTCTACTCTACTGTGTTTTCTATGGGGTCCGAACAGTGAGCTTGCTCAGAACAAATGAACTGTGCTTCCTATACACAAGGGCCATATCTAGTTCAACTCTGCTTAGGAAACTGACAAGAACAGTACCTCTTCTTCAGTCCAATACACTGTACTTGCTGGGAACAGACGCGAGTGCTATTTGCACTGTGTACGGAATTGGGAGCCCAATAGTGACACTTTTTACCAATAAAAAACTCTTGCTCATAGGACCAGAAACTGCATGTGATTCAACTCCATTTAGGACTGGGAAACAAATGTAATCTCGCCTTACAATAAACACACTCTGCTTTTGAGAAAAGAGCACTCTTCTACTCTACTGTGTTTCCTATAGGGCCAGAACAGTGAGCTTGCTCAGAACAAAAGAACTGAGCTTCCTAAACACCCCGCCATATCTAGTTCAATTCTGTTTAGTAAACTGACAAGAACAGTAGATCCTCTTCAGTCCAATACACTGTACATGCTGGGAACAGACGCCAGTGCTATTTGCACTGTGTACAGCAATGGGAGCACAATAGTGACTCTTCTTACCAGAAAATAACTCTTGCTCGAAGGACCAGAAACTGCATGTGATTCAACTCCATTTAGGACTTGGAAACAAACACTAGCTCGTCTTACAAGAAACACACTCTGCTTCTGAGAAAAGAGCACTCTTCTACTCTACTGTGTTTCCTATAGGGCCAGCACAGAGAGCTTGCTCAGAACAAAAGAACTGTGCTTCCTGCACACACGGGCCATATCTAGTTCAACTCTGCTTAGGAAACTGACAAGAACAGTAGCTCCTCTTCAGTCCAATACACTGTACTTGCTGGGAACAGACGCGAGTGCTATTTGCACTGTGTACGGAATTGGGAGCACAATAGTGACTCTTTTTTACCAGAAAACAACTATTGCTCGTAGGAACAGAAACTGCATGGGATTCAACTCCATTTAGGACTGGGAAACAATCGCTAGCTTGCCTTACAAGAAACACACTCTGCTTTTGAGAAAAGAGCACTCTTCTACTCTACTGTGTTTCCTATAGGGCCAGAACAGTGAGCTTGCTCAGAACAAAAGCAATGTGCTTTATACACACACGGGCCATATCTAGTTCAACTCTGCCTAGGAACCTGACAAGAACAGTAGATCCTCTTCAGTCCAATACACTGTACATGCTGAGAACAAATGCCAGTGCTATTTGCCATGTGTATGACAATGGGAGCGCAATAGTGACTCTTCTTTCCAGAAAATACTCTTGATTGTAGGACCAGAAACTGCATGTGATTCAACTCCATTTAGGACTGGGAAACAAAGGCTAGCTCGCCTTAAAGGAAACACACTCTGCTTTTGAGAAAAGAGTGCTCTTCTACTCAACTGTTTTTCCTATAGGGCCAGAACAGTAAGCTTGCTCAGAACAAAAGAAATGTGCTTCCTACACACAGGGGCCATATTTAGTTCAACTCAGCATCGGAAACTGACAAGAAAAGTAGATCCTCTTCAGTCCAATACACTGTACATGCTGGGAACAGACGCCAGTGCTATTTGCCCTGTGTATGACAATGGGAGCGAAATAGTGACTCTTCTTACCAGAAAACAACTCTTGATCGTAGGACCAGAAACTGCATGTGATTCAACTCCATTTAGGTCTGGGAAGCAAACGCTAGCTCGCCTTACAAGAAACACACTCTGCTTTTGAGAAAAGAGCACTCTTCTACTCTACTGTGTTTCCTATGGGGTCCGAACAGTGAGCTTGCTCAGAACAAAAGAACTGTGCTTCCTATACACACGGGCCATATCTAGTTCAACTCTGCTTAGGAAACTGACATGAACAGTAGCTCCTCTTCAGTCCAATACACTGTACTTGATTGGAACAGTCCCAAGTGCTATTTGTACAGTGTATGGCATTGGGAGCGCAATAGTGACTCTTCTTACCAAAAAATAACTCTACTCTTAGGACCAGAAACTGCATGTGATTCAAATTCATTTAGGACTGGGAAACAAAAGCTAGCTCGCCTTACAAGAAATACACTCTGCTTTTGAGAAAAGAGCACTCTTCTTCTCTACAATGTGTCCTATGGGGTCTGAACAGTGAGCTTGCTCAGAACAAAAGAACTGTGCTTCCTACGCACACGGGCCATATCTAGTTCAACTCTGCTTAGGAAACTGACAAGAACAGTAGCTCCTCTTTAGTCCAATACACTGTACTTGCTGGGAACAGACGCGAGTGCTATTTGCACTGTGTATGTCAACAGGAGCGCAATAGTGACTTTCCTTACCAGAAAACAACTCTTGCTCATAGGACCAAAAACTGCATGTGATTCAACTCCATTTAGGACTGGGAAACAAACGCTGGCTCGCCTTACAAGAATCACACTCTGCTTTTGAGAAAAGAGCACTCTTCTACTCTACTGTGTTTCCTATCGGGCCAGTACAGTGAGCTTGCTCAGAACAAAAGAACTGTGCTTCCTACACAAATGGACATATCCAGTTCAATTCTGCTTAGGAAACTGACAAAAACAGTAGCTCCTCTTCAGTCCAATACACTCTACTTGCTGGGAACAGATGCGAGTGCTATTTTCACTGTTTGGCTATGGGAGCGCAATAGTGACTTTCCTTACCAGAAAACAACTCTTGCTCATAGGACCAGAAACTGCATGTGATTCAACTCCATTTAGGACTGGGAAACAAATGCTATCTCGCCTTACAAGAAACACACTCTGCTTTTGAGAAAAGAGCACTCTTGTACTCTACTGTGTTTCCTAGAGGGCCAGAACAGTGAGCTTGCTCAGAACAAAAGAGATGTGCTTCATACACACACGGGCCATATCTAGTTCAATTCCTCTTTAGTCCAATACACTGTACTTGCTGGAAACAGACGCGAGTGCTATTTGCACTGTGTATGTCAACGGGAGCGCAATAGTGACTTTCCTTACCAGAAAACAACACTTGCTCGTAGGACCAGAAACTGCATGTGATTCAACTCCATTTAGGACTGGGAAACAAATGCTATCTCGCCTTACAAGAAACACACTCTGCTTTAGAGAAAAGAGCACTCTTGTACTCTACTGAGTTTCCTGTAGGGCCAGAACAGTGAGCTTGCTCAGAACAAAAGAGATGTGCTTCATACACACACGGGCCATATGTAGTTCAATTCTGCTTAGGAAACTGACAAGAACAGTAGCTCCTCTTCAGTCCAATACACTGTACTTGCTGGAAACAGACACGAGTGCTATTTGCACTGTGTATGACAACGGGAGCGCAATAGTGACTTTCCTTACCAGAAAACAACTCTTGCTCGTAGGACAAAAACTGCATGTGATTCAACTCCTTTTAGGACTGGGAAACAAATGCTATCTCGCCTTACAAGAAAGACATTCTGTTTTAGAGAAAAGAGCACTCTTCTACTCTACTGTGTTTTCTATGGGGTCCTAACAGAGAGGTTGCTGAGAACAAAAGAACTGTGCTTCCTACACACGGGCCATATCTAGTTCAATTTTACTTAGGAAACTGACGGGAAACGTAGCTCCTCTTCAGTCTAATACACTGTACTTGCTGGGAACAGACGCCAGTGCTATTTGCACTGTGTACAGCAATGGGAGCACAATAGTGACTCTTCTTACCAGAAAATAACTCTTGTTCGTAAGACCAGAAACTGCATGTGATTCAACTCCATTTAGGACTTGGAAACAAACACTAGCTCGTCTTACAAGAAACACACTCTGCTTCTGAGAAAAGAGCACTCTTCTACTCTACTGTGTTTCCTATAGGGCCAGCACAGAGAGCTTGCTCAGAACAAAAGAACTGTGCTTCCTGCACACACGGGCCATATCTAGTTCAACTCTGCTTAGGAAACTGACAAGAACAGTAGCTCCTCTTCAGTCCAATACACTGTACTTGCTGGGAACAGACGCGAGTGCTTTTTGCACTGTGTACAGCAATGGGAGCACAATAGTGACTCTTCTTACCAGAAAACAACTCTGGTTCTTAGGACCAGAAACTGCATGTGATTCAACTCCACTTAGGACTGGGAAACAAACGCTAGCTTGCCTTACAAGAAACGAGCTCTGCTTTAGAGAAAAGGGCACACTTCTACTCTACTGTGTTTCCTAAGAAGTCCGAACAGTGAGCTTGCTCAGAACAAAAGAACTGTGCTTCCTACACACACGGGCCAAAACTAGTTCAATTCTGCTTAGGAAACTGACAAGAACAGTAGATCCCCTTCAGTCCAATACACTGTACTTGCTGGGAACAGACGCCAGTGCTATTTGCACTGTGTATGACAATGAGAGCGCAATAGTGACTCTTCTTACCACAAAACAACTCTTGCTCCTAGGACCAGAAACTGCATGGGATTCAACTCCATTTAGGACTGGGAAACAAACGCTAGCTTGCCTTACAAGAAACACACTCTGCTTTTGAGAAAAGAGCACTCTTCTACTCTACTGCGTTTCCTATAGGGCCAGAACAGTGAGCTTGCTCAGAAAAAAAGAAATGTGCTTCATACACACACGGGCCATATCTAGTTCAACTCTGCTTAGGAACCTGACAAGAACAGTAGATCCTCTTCAGTCCAATACACTGTACATGCTGGGAACAAATGCCAGTGCTATTTGCCATGTGTATGACAATGGGAGCGCAATAGTGACTCTTCTTACCAGAAAATACTCTTGCTTGTAGGACCAGAAACTGCATGTAATTCAACTCCATTTAGGACTGGGAAACAAACGCTAGCTCGCCTTACAAGAAACACACTCTGCTTTTGAGAAAAGAGTACTCTTCTACTCAACTGTTTTTCCTATAGGGCCAGAACAGTGAGCTTGCTCAGAACAAAAGAAATGTGCTTCCTAAACACAGGGGCCATATCTAGTTCAACTCTTCATCGGAAACTGACAAGAACAGTAGATCCTCTTCAGTCCAATACACTGTACATGCTGGGAACAGACGCCAGTGCTATCTGCCCTGTGTATGACAATGGGAGCGAAATAGTGACTCTTCTTACCAGAAAACAACTCTTGATCGTAGGACCAGAAACAGCATGTGATTCAACGACATTTAGGTCTGGGAAGCAAACGCTAGCTCGCTTTACAAGAAACACACTCTGCTTTTGAGAAAAGAGCACTCTTCTACTCTACTGTGTTTTCTATGGGGTCCGAACAGTGAGCTTGCTCAGAACAAATGAACTGTGCTTCCTATACACAAGGGCCATATCTAGTTCAACTCTGCTTAGGAAACTGACAAGAACAGTAGCTCCTCTTCAGTCCAATACACTGTACTTGATTGGAACAGACGCAAGTGCTATTTGTACTGTGTATGACATTGGGAGCGCAATAGTTACTCTTCTTACCAAAAAATAACTCTACTCGTAGGACCAGAAACTGCATGTGATTCAAATTCATTTAGGACTGGGAAACAAAAGCTAGCTCGCCTTACAAGAAATACACTCTGCTTTTGAAAAAAGAGCACTCTCTTCTCTACTATGTGTCCTATGGGGTCCTAACAGTGAGCTTGCTCAGAACAAAAGAAATGTGCTTCCTACGCACACGGGCCATATCTAGGTCAACTCTGCTTAGGAAACTGACAAGAACAGTAGCTCCTCTTCAGTCCAATACACTGTACTTGCTGGAAACAGTCGCGAGTGCTATTTGCACTGTGTATGTCAAAGGGAGCGCAATAGTGATTTTCCTTACCAGAAAACAACTCTTGCTCGTAGGACCAAAAACTGCATGTGATTGAACTCCATTTAGGACTGGGAAACAAAAGCTGGCTCGCCTTACAAGAAACACACTCTGCTTTTGAGAAAAAAGCACTCTTCTACTCTACTGTGTTTCCTATAGGGCCAGTACAGTGAGCTTGCTCAGAACAAAAGAATTGTGCTTCCTACACAAATGGCCATATCCAGTTCAATTCTGCTTAGGAAACTGACAAGAACAGTAGCTCCTCTTCAGTCCAATACACTGTACTTGCTGGGAACAGATGCGAGTGCTATTTGCACTGTGTTTGGCAATGGGAGCACAATAGTGACTTTCCTTACCAGAAAACAACTCTTGCGCGTAGGACCAAAAACTGCATGTGATTCAACTCCATTGAGGACTGGGAAACAAACACCAGCTCGCCTTACAAGAAACATACTCTTCTTTTGAGAAAAGAGCACACTTCTACTCTACTGTGTTTCCTATAGGGCCAGAACAGTGAGCTTGCTCAGAACAAAAGAACTGTGCTTCCTGCACACACGGGCCATATCTAGTTCAACTCTGCTTAGGAAACTGACAAGAACAGTAGCTCCTCTTCAGTCCAATACACTGTACTTGCTGGGAACAGACGCGAGTGCTATTTGCACTGTGTACAGCATTGGGAGCGCAATTTTGACACTTTTTACCAATAAAAAACTCTTGCTCATAGGACCAGAAACTGCATGTGATTCAACTCCATTTAGGACTGGGAAACAAATGTAATCTCGCCTTACAATAAACACACTCTGCTTTTGAGAAAAGAGCACTCTTCTACTCTACTGTGTTTCCTATAGGGCCAGAACAGTGAGCTTGCTCAGAACAAAAGAACTGAGCTTCCTAAACACCCGGCCATATCTAGTTCAATTCTGTTTAGTAAACTGACAAGAACAGTAGACCCTCTTCAGTCCAATACACTGTACATGCTGGGAACAGACGCCAGTGCTATTTGCACTGTGTAAAGCAATGGGAGCACAATAGTGACTCTTCTTACCAGAAAATAACTCTTGCTCATACGAACAGAAACTGCATGTGATTCAACTCCATTTAGGACTTGGAAACAAACACTAGCTCATCTTATAAGAAACACACTCTGCTTCTGAGAAAAGAGCACTCTTCTACTCTACTGTGTTTCCTATAGGGCCAGCACAGAGAGCTTGCTCAGAACAAAAGAACTGTGCTTCCTGCACACACGGGCCATATCTAGTTCAACTCTGCTTAGGAAACTGACAAGAACAGTAGCTCCTCTTCAGTCCAATACACTGTACTTGCTGGGAACAGACGCGAGTGCTATTTGCACTGTGTACGGAATTGGGAGCACAATAGTGACTCTTCTTACCAGAAAACAACTATTGCTCATAGGAACAGAAACTGCATGTAATTCAACTCCATTTAGGACTGGGAAACAAACGCTAGCTCGCCTTACAAGAAACACACTCTGCTTTTGAGAAAAGAGTACTCTTCTACTCAACTGTTTTTCCTATAGGGCCAGAACAGTGAGCTTGCTCAGAACAAAAGAAATGTGCTTCCTAAACACAGGGGCCATATCTAGTTCAACTCTTCATCGGAAACTGACAAGAACAGTAGATCCTCTTCAGTCCAATACACTGTACATGCTGGGAACAGACGCCAGTGCTATCTGCCCTGTGTATGACAATGGGAGCGAAATAGTGACTCTTCTTACCAGAAAACAACTCTTGATCGTAGGACCAGAAACAGCATGTGATTCAACGACATTTAGGTCTGGGAAGCAAACGCTAGCTCGCTTTACAAGAAACACACTCTGCTTTTGAGAAAAGAGCACTCTTCTACTCTACTGTGTTTTCTATGGGGTCCGAACAGTGAGCTTGCTCAGAACAAATGAACTGTGCTTCCTATACACAAGGGCCATATCTAGTTCAACTCTGCTTAGGAAACTGACAAGAACAGTAGCTCCTCTTCAGTCCAATACACTGTACTTGATTGGAACAGACGCTAGTGCTATTTGTACTGTGTATGACATTGGGAGCGCAATAGTTACTCTTCTTACCAAAAAATAACTCTACTCGTAGGACCAGAAACTGCATGTGATTCAAATTCATTTAGGACTGGGAAACAAAAGCTAGCTCGCCTTACAAGAAATACACTCTGCTTTTGAAAAAAGAGCACTCTCTTCTCTACTATGTGTCCTATGGGGTCCTAACAGTGAGCTTGCTCAGAACAAAAGAAATGTGCTTCCTACGCACACTGGCCATATCTAGGTCAACTCTGCTTAGGAAACTGACAAGAACAGTAGCTACTCTTCAGTCCAATACACTGTACTTGCTGGAAACAGACGCGAGTGCTATTTGCACTGTGTATGTCAAAGGGAGCGCAATAGTGATTTTCCTTACCAGAAAACAACTCTTGCTCGTAGGACCAAAAACTGCATGTGATTGAACTCCATTTAGGACTGGGAAACAAAAGCTGGCTCGCCTTACAAGAAACACACTCTGCTTTTGAGAAAAAAGCACTCTTCTACTCTACTGTGTTTCCTATAGGGCCAGTACAGTGAGCTTGCTCAGAACAAAAGAATTGTGCTTCCTACACAAATGGCCATATCCAGTTCAATTCTGCTTAGGAAACTGACAAGAACAGTAGCTCCTCTTCAGTCCAATACACTGTACTTGCTGGGAACAGATGCGAGTGCTATTTGCACTGTGTTTGGCAATGGGAGCACAATAGTGACTTTCCTTACCAGAAAACAACTCTTGCACATAGGACCAAAAACTGCATGTGATTCAACTCCATTGAGGACTGGGAAACAAACACCAGCTCGCCTTACAAGAAACATACTCTTCTTTTGAGAAAAGAGCACTCTTCTACTCTACTGTGTTTCCTATAGGGCCAGAACAGTGAGCTTGCTCAGAACAAAAGAACTGTGCTTCCTGCACACACGGGCCATATCTAGTTCAACTCTGCTTAGGAAACTGACAAGAACAGTAGCTCCTCTTCAGTCCAATACACTGTACTTGCTGGGAACAGACGCGAGTGCTATTTGCACTGTGTACGGAATTGGGAGCCCAATAGTGACTCTTTTTACCAGAAAACAACTATTGCTCATAGGAACAGAAACTGCATGGGATTCAACTCCATTTAGGACTGGGAAACAATCGCTAGCTTGCCTTACAAGAAACACACTCTGCTTTTGAGAAAAGAGCACTCTTCTACTCTACTGTGTTTCCTATAGGGCCAGAACAGTGAGCTTGCTCAGAACAAAAGCAATGTGCTTCATACACACACGGGCCATATCTAGTTCAACTCTGCTTAGGAACCTGACAAGAACAGTAGATCCTCTTCAGTCCAATACACTGTACATGCTGAGAACAAATGCCAGTGCTATTTGCCATGTGTATGACAATGGGAGCGCAATAGTGACTCTTCTTTCCAGAAAATACTCTTGCTTGTAGGACCAGAAACTGCATGTGATTCAACTCCATTTACGACTGGGAAACAAACGCTAGCTCGCCTTAAAGGAAACACACTCTGCTTTTGAGAAAAGAGTGCTCTTCTACTCTACTGTTTTTCCTATAGGGCCAGAACAGTAAGCTTGCTCAGAACAAAAGAAATGTGCTTCCTACACACAGGGGCCATATTTAGTTCAACTCAGCATCGGAAACTGACAAGAAAAGTAGATCCTCTTCAGTCCAATACACTGTACATGCTGGGAACAGACGCCAGTGCTATTTGCCCTGTGTATGGCAATGGGAGCGAAATAGTGACTCTTCTTACCAGAAAACAACTCTTGATTGTAGGACCAGAAACTGCATGTGATTCAACTCCATTTAGGTCTGGGAAGCAAACGCTAGCTCGCCTTACAAGAAACACACTCTGCTTTTGAGAAAAGAGCACTCTTCTACTCTACTGTGTTTCCTATGGGGTCCGAACAGTGAGCTTGCTCAGAACAAAAGAACTGTGCTTCCTATACACACGGGCCATATCTAGTTCAACTCTGCTTAGGAAACTGACAAGAACAGTAGCTCCTCTTCAGTCCAATACACTGTACTTGATTGGAACAGTCCCAAGTGCTATTTGTACAGTGTATGGCATTGGGATTGCAATAGTGACTCTTCTTACCAAAAAATAACTCTACTCTTAGGACCAGAAACTGCATGTGATTCAAATTCATTTAGGACTGGGAAACAAAAGCTAGCTCGCCTTACAAGAAATACACTCTGCTTTTGAGAAAAGAGCACTCTTCTTCTCTACAATGTGTCCTATGCGGTCTGAACAGTGAGCTTGCTCAGAACAAAAGAACTGTGCTTCCTACGCACACGGGCCATATCTAGTTCAACTCTGCTTAGGAAACTGACAAGAACAGTAGCTCCTCTTCAGTCCAATACACTGTACTTGCTGGGAACAGAAACGAGTGCTATTTGCACTGTGTATGTCAACGGGAGCACAATAGTGACTTTCCTTACCAGAAAACAACTCTTGCTCATAGGACCAAAAACTGCATGTGATTCAACTCCATTTAGGCCTGGGAAACAAATGCTGGCTCGCTCTACAAGAAACACACTCTGCTTTTGAGAAAAGAGCACTCTTCTACTCTACTGTGTTTCCTATCGGGCCAGTACAGTGAGCTTGCTCAGAACAAAAGAACTGTGCTTCCTACCCAAATGGCCATATCCAGTTCAATTCTGCTTAGGAAACTGACAAAAACAGTAGCTCCTCTTCAGTCCAATACACTGTACTTGCTGGGAACAGATGCGAGTGCTATTTGCACTGTGTTTGGCAATGGGAGCGCAATAGTGACTTTCCTTACCAGAAAACAACTCTTGCTCATAGGACCAGAAACTGCATGTGATTCAACTCCATTTAGGACTGGGAAACAAATGCTATCTCGCCTTACAAGAAACACACTCTGCTTTTGAGAAAAGAGCACTCTTGTACTCTACTGTGTTTCCTACAGGGCCAGAACAGTGAGCTTGCTCAGAACAAAAGAACTGTGCTTCCTACACACACGGGCCATATCTATCTAGTTCAACTCTGCTTAGGAAACTGACGAGAACCGTAGCTCCTCTTCGGTCCAATACACTGTACTTGCTGGGAACAGACGCGAGTGCTTTTTGCACTGTGTACAGCAATGGGAGCACAATAATGACTCTTCTTACCAGAAAACAACTCTGGTTCTTAGGACCAGAAACTGCAGGTGATTCAACTCCACTTAGGACTGGGAAACAAACGCTAGCTTGCCTTACAAGAAACGAGCTCTGCTTTAGAGAAAAGGGCACACTTCTACTCTACTGTGTTTCCTAAGGGGTCCGAACAGTGAGCTTGCTCAGAACAAAAGAACTGTGCTTCCTACACACACGGGCCAAAACTAGTTCCATTCTGCTTAGGAAACTGACAAGAACAGTAGATCCCCTTCAGTCCAATACACTGTACCTGCTGGGAACAGACGCCAGTGCTGTTTGCACTGTGTATGACAATGAGAGCGCAATAGTGACTCTTCTTACCACAAAACAACTCTTGCTCCTAGGACCAGAAACTGCATGGGATTCAACTCCATTTAGGACTGGGAAACAAACGCTAGCTTGCCTTACAAGAAACACACTCTGCTTTTGAGAAAAGAGCACTCTTCTACTCTACTGTGTTTCCTATAGGGCCAGAACAGTGAGCTTGCTCAGAACAAAAGAAATGTGCTTCATACACACACGGGCCATATCTAGTTCAACTCTGCTTAGGAACCTGACAAGAACAGTAGATCCTCTTCAGTCCAATACACTGTACATGCTGGGAACAAATGCCAGTGCTATTTGCCATGTGTATGACAATGGGAGCGCAATAGTGACTCTTCTTACCAGAAAATACTCTTGCTTGTAGGACCAGAAACTGCATGTAATTCAACTCCATTTAGGACTGGGAAACAAACACTAGCTCGCCTTACAAGAAACACACTCTGCTTTTGAGAAAAGAGTACTCTTCTACTCAACTGTTTTTCCTATAGGGCCAGAACAGTGAGCTTGCTCAGAACAAAAGAAATGTGCTTCCTAAACACAGGGGCCATATCTAGTTCAACTCTTCATCGGAAACTGACAAGAACAGTAGATCCTCTTTAGTCCAATACACTGTACATGCTGGGAACAGACGCCAGTGCTATCTGCCCTGTGTATGACAATGGGAGCGAAATAGTGACTCTTCTTACCAGAAAACAACTCTTGATCGTAGGACCAGAAACAGCATGTGATTCAACGACATTTAGGTCTGGGAAGCAAACGCTAGCTCGCTTTACAAGAAACACACTCTGCTTTTGAGAAAAGAGCACTCTTCTACTCTACTGTGTTTTCTATGGGGTCCGAACAGTGAGCTTGCTCAGAACAAATGAACTGTGCTTCCTATACACAAGGGCCATATCTAGTTCAACTCTGCTTAGGAAACTGACAAGAACAGTAGCTCCTCTTCAGTCCAATACACTGTACTTGATTGGAACAGACCCAAGTGCTATTTGTACTGTGTATGACATTGGGAGCGCAATAGTTACTCTTCTTACCAAAAAATAACTCTACTCGTAGGACCAGAAACTGCATGAGATTCAAATTCATTTAGTACTGGGAAACAAAAGCTAGCTCGCCTTACAAGAAATACACTCTGCTTTTGAAAAAAGAGCACTCTCTTCTCTACTATGTGTCCTATGGGGTCCTAACAGTGAGCTTGCTCAGAACAAAAGAAATGTGCTTCCTACGCACACGGGCCATATCTAGGTCAACTCTGCTTAGGAAACTGACAAGAACAGTAGCTCCTCTTCAGTCCAATACACTGTACTTGCTGGAAACAGACGCGAGTGCTATTTGCACTGTGTATATCAAAGGGAGCGCAATAGTGATTTTCCTTACCAGAAAACAACTCTTGCTCGTAGGACCAAAAACTGCATGGGATTGAACTCCATTTAGGACTGGGAAACAAAAGCTGGCTCGCCTTACAAGAAACACACTCTGCTTTTGAGAAAAAAGCACTCTTCTACTCTACTGTGTTTCCTATAGGGCCAGTACAGTGAGCTTGCTCAGAACAAAAGAATTGTGCTTCCTATACACAAGGGCCATATCTAGTTCAACTCTGCTTAGGAAACTGACAAGAACAGTAGCTCCTCTTCAGTCCAATACACTGTACTTGATTGGAACAGACCCAAGTGCTATTTGTACTGTGTATGACATTGGGAGCGCAATAGTTACTCTTCTTACCAAAAAATAACTCTACTCGTAGGACCAGAAACTGCATGAGATTCAAATTCATTTAGTACTGGGAAACAAAAGCTAGCTCGCCTTACAAGAAATACACTCTGCTTTTGAAAATAGAGCACTCTCTTCTCTACTATGTGTCCTATGGGGTCCTAACAGTGAGCTTGCTCAGAACAAAAGAAATGTGCTTCCTACGCACACGGGCCATATCTAGGTCAACTCTGCTTAGGAAACTGACAAGAACAGGAGCTCCTCTTCAGTCCAATACACTGTACTTGCTGGAAACAGACGCGAGTGCTATTTGCACTGTGTATATCAAAGGGAGCGCAATAGTGATTTTCCTTACCAGAAAACAACTCTTGCTCGTAGGACCAAAAACTGCATGGGATTGAACTCCATTTAGGACTGGGAAACAAAAGCTGGCTCGCCTTACAAGAAACACACTCTGCTTTTGAGAAAAAAGCACTCTTCTACTCTACTGTGTTTCCTATAGGGCCAGTACAGTGAGCTTGCTCAGAACAAAAGAATTGTGCTTCCTACACAAATGGCCATATCCAGTTCAATTCTGCTTAGGAAACTGACAAGAACAGTGGCTCCTCTTCAGTCCAATACACTGTACTTGCTGGGAACAGATGCGAGTGCTATTTGCACTGTGTTTTGCAATGGGAGCACAATAGTGACTTTCCTTACCAGAAAACAACTCTTGTGCGTAGGACCAAATACTGCATGTGATTCAACTCCATTGAGGACTGGGAAACAAACACCAGCGCGCCTTACAAGAAACATACTCTTCTTTTGAGAAAAGAGCACTCTTCTACTCTACTGTGTTTCCTATAGGGCCAGAACAGTGAGTTGCTCAGAACAAAAGAACTGTGCTTCCTGCACACACGGGCCATATCTAGTTCAACTCTGCTTAGGAAACTGACAAGAACAGTAGCTCCTCTTCAGTCCAATACACTGTACTTGCTGGGAACAGATGCGAGTGCTATTTGCACTGTGTTTGGCAATGGGAGCACAATAGTGACTTTCCTTACCAGAAAACAACTCTTGCGCGTAGGACCAAAAACTGCATGTGATTCAACTCCATTGAGGACTGGGAAACAAACACCAGCTCGCCTTACAAGAAACATACTCTTCTTTTGAGAAAAGAGCACTCTTCTACTCTACTGTGTTTCCTATAGGGCCAGAACAGTGAGCTTGCTCAGAACAAAAGAACTGTGCTTCCTGCACACACGGGCCATATCTAGTTCAACTCTGCTTAGGAAACTGACAAGAACAGTAGCTCCTCTTCAGTCCAATACACTGTACTTGCTGGGAACAGACGAGAGTGCTATTTGCACTGTGTACGGCATTGGGAGCGCAATAGTGACATTTTGTACCAATAAAAAACTCTTGCTCATAGGACCAGAAATTGCATGTGATTCAACTCCATTTAGGACTGGGAAACAAATGTAATCTCGCCTTACAAGAAACACACTCTGCTTTTGAGAAAAGAGCACTCTTCTACTCTACTGTGTTTCCTATAGGGCCAGAACAGTGAGCTTGCTCAGAACAAAAGAACTGAGCTTCCTAAACACCCGGCCATATCTAGTTCAATTCTGTTTAGTAAACTGACAAGAACAGTAGATCCTCTTCAATCCAATACACTGTACATGCTGGGAACAGACGCCAGTGCTATTTGCACTGTGTATAGCAATGGGAGCACAATAGTGACTCTTCTTACCAGAAAATAACTCTTGCTCGTACGACCAGAAACTGCATGTGATTCAACTCCATTTAGGACTTGGAAACAAACACTAGCTCGTCTTACAAGAAACACACTCTGCTTCTGAGAAAAGAGCACTCTTCTACTCTACTGTGTTTCCTATAGGGCCAGCACAGAGAGCTTGCTCAGAACAAAAGAACTGTGCTTCCTGCACACACGGGCCATATCTAGTTCAACTCTGCTTAGGAAACTGACAAGAACAGTAGCTCCTCTTCGGTCTAATACACTGTACTTGCTGGGAACAGACGCGAGTGCTATTTGCACTGTGTACGGAATTGGGAGCACAATAGTGACTCTTTTTACCAGAAAACAACTATTGCTCGTAGGAACGGAAACTGCATGGGATTCAACTCCATTTAGGACTGGGAAACAATCGCTAGCTTGCCTTACAAGAAACACACTCTGCTTTTGAGAAAAGAGCACTCTTCTACTCTACTGTGTTTCCTATAGGGCCAGAACAGTGAGCTTGCTCAGAACAAAAGCAATGTGCTTCATACACACACGGGCCATATCTATTTCAACTCTGCTTAGGAACCTGACAAGAACAGTAGATCCTCTTCAGTCCAATACACTGTACATGCTGAGAACAAATGCCAGTGCTATTTGCCATGTGTATGACAATTGGAGCGCAATAGTGACTCTTCTTTCCAGAAAATACTCTTGCTTGTAGGACCAGAAACTGCATGTGATTCAACTCCATTTAGGACTGGGAAACAAACGCTAGCTCGCCTTAAAGGAAACACACTCTGCTTTTGAGAAAAGAGTGCTCTTTTACTCTACTGTTTTTCCTATAGGGCCAGAACAGTAAGCTTGCTCAGAACAAAAGAAATGTGCTTCCTACACACAGGGGCCATATTTAGTTCAACTCAGCATCGGAAACTGACAAGAAAAGTAGATCCTCTTCAGTCCAATACACTGTACATGCTGGGAACAGACGCCAGTGCTATTTGCCCTGTGTATGACAATGGGAGCGAAATAGTGACTCTTCTTACCAGAAAACAACTCTTGATCGTAGGACCAGAAACTGCATGTGATTCAACTCCATTTAGGTCTGGGAAGCAAACGCTAGCTTGCCTTACAAGAAACACACTCTGCTTTTGAGAAAAGAGCACTCTTCTACTCTCTTGTGTTTCCTATGTGGTCCGAACAGTGAGCTTGCTCAGAACAAAAGAACTGTGCTTCCTATACACACGGGCCATATCTAGTTCAACTCTTCTTAGGAAACTGACAAGAACAGTAGCTCCTCTTCAGTCCAATACACTGTACTTGATTGGAACAGTCCCAAGTGCTATTTGTACAGTGTATGGCATTGGGAGCGCAATAGTGACTCTTCTTACAAAAAATAACTCTACTCTTAGGACCAGAAACTGCATGTGATTCAAATTCATTTAGGACTGGGAAACAAAAGCTAGCTCGCCTTACAAGAAATACACTCTGCTTTTGAGAAAAGAGCACTCTTCTTCTCTACAATGTGTCCTATGGGGTCTGAACAGTGAGCTTGCTCAGAACAAAAGAACTGTGCTTCCTACGCACACGGGCCATATCTAGTTCAACTCTGCTTAGGAAACTGACAAGAACAGTAGCTCCTCTTCAGTCCAATACACTGTACTTGCTGGGAACAGAAACGAGTGCTATTTGCACTGTGTATGTCAACGGGAGCGCAATAGTGACTTTCCTTACCAGAAAACAACTCTTGCTCATAGGACCAAAAACTGCATGTGATTCAACTCCATTTAGGACTGGGAAACAAACGCTGGCTCGCCTTAAAGAAACACACTCTGCTTTTGAGAAAAGAGTACTCTTCTACTCTACTGTGTTTCTTATAGTGCCAGTACAGTGAGCTTGCTCAGAACAAAAGAACTGTGCTTCCAACACAAATGGCCATATCCAGTTCAATTCTGCTTAGGAAACTGACCAAAAACAGTAGCTCCTCTTCAGGTCCAATACACTGTACTTGCTGGGAACAGATGCGAGTGCTATTTGCACTGTGTTTGGCAATGGGGAGCGCAATAGTGACTTTCCTTACCAGAAAACAACTCTTGCTCATAGGACCAGAAACTGCATGTGATTCAACTCCATTTAGGACTGGGAAACAAATGCTATCTCGCCTTACAAGAAACACACTCTGCTTTTGAGAAAAGAGCACTCTTGTACTCTACTGTGTTTCCTATAGGGCCAGAACAGTGAGCTTGCTCAGAACAAAAGAGATGTGCTTCATACACACACGGGCCATATCTAGTTCAATTCCTCTTCAGTCCAATACACTGTACTTGCTGGAAACAGACGCGAGTGCTATTTGCACTGTGTATGTCAACGGGAGCGCAATAGTGACTTTCCTTACCAGAAAACAACTCTTGCTCGTAGGACCAGAAACTGCATGTGATCAACTCCATTTAGGACTGGGAAACAAATGCTATCTTGCCTTACAAGAAACACACTCTGCTTTTGAGAAAAGAGCACTCTTGTACTCTACTGTGTTTTCTATGGGGTCCTAACAGAGAGCTTGCTGAGAACAAAAGAACTGTGCTTCCTACACACGGGCCATATCTAGTTCAATTCTGCTTAGGAAACAGACGGGAACCGTAGCTTCTCTTCAGTCTAATACACTGTACTTGCTGGGAACAGACGCGAGTGCTATTTGCACTGTGTATGGCAAAGAGAGCACAATAGTGACTCTTCTAACCAGAAAACAACTCTTGCTCGTAGGACTAGAAACTTCATGGGATTCAAATCCATTTCTGAATGGGAAACCAACACTAGCTTGCCTTACAAGAAACACACTCTGATTTGAGAAAAGAGCCCTCGACTACTCTACTGTGTTTCCTATAGGGCCAGAAGAGTGAGCTTGCTCAGAAGAAAAGAACTGTGCTTTCTACACACACGGGTCATATCTAGTTCAACTTTGCTTAGGAAACTGACAAACAACAGTAGCTCCACTTCAGTCCAATACACTGTACTTGCTGGGAACAGACGCGAGTGCTATTTGCACTGTGTATGGCAATGGGAGCGCAATAGTGACTTTCCTTACCAGAAAACAACTCTTGCTCGTAGGACCAAAAACTGCATGTGATTCAACTCCATTTAGGACTGGGAAACAAATGCTAGCTCGCCTTACAAGAAACACACTCTGCTTTTGAGAAAAGAGCACTCTTGTACTCTACTGTGTTTCCTATAGGGCCAGTACAGTGAGCTTGCTCAGAACAAAAGAACTGTGCATCCTATACACATGGCCATATGCAGTTCAATTCTGCTTAGGAAACTGACAAGAACAGTAGCTCCTCTTCAGTCCAATACACTGTACTTGCTGGGAACAGACGCGAGTGCTATTTGCACTGTGTACGGCATTGGGAGCGCAATAGTGACATTTTGTACCAATAAAAAACTCTTGCTCATAGGACCAGAAATTGCATGTGATTCAACTCCATTTAGGACTGGGAAACAAATGTAATCTCGCCTTACAAGAAACACACTCTGCTTTTGAGAAAAGAGCACTCTTCTACTCTACTGTGTTTCCTATAGGGCCAGAACAGTGAGCTTGCTCAGAACAAAAGAACTGAGCTTCCTAAACACCCGGCCATATCTAGTTCAATTCTGTTTAGTAAACTGACAAGAACAGTAGATCCTCTTCAATCCAATACACTGTACATGCTGGGAACAGACGCCAGTGCTATTTGCACTGTGTATAGCAATGGGAGCACAATAGTGACTCTTCTTACCAGAAAATAACTCTTGCTCGTACGACCAGAAACTGCATGTGATTCAACTCCATTTAGGACTTGGAAACAAACACTAGCTCGTCTTACAAGAAACACACTCTGCTTCTGAGAAAAGAGCACTCTTCTACTCTACTGTGTTTCCTATAGGGCCAGCACAGAGAGCTTGCTCAGAACAAAAGAACTGTGCTTCCTGCACACACGGGCCATATCTAGTTCAACTCTGCTTAGGAAACTGACAAGAACAGTAGCTCCTCTTCAGTCCAATACACTGTACTTGCTGGGAACAGACGCGAGTGCTATTTGCACTGTGTACGGAATTGGGAGCACAATAGTGACTCTTTTTACCAGAAAACAACTATTGCTCGTAGGAACAGAAACTGCATGGGATTCAACTCCATTTAGGACTGGGAAACAATCGCTAGCTTGCCTTACAAGAAACACACTCTGCTTTTGAGAAAAGAGCACTCTTCTACTCTACTGTGTTTCCTATAGGGCCAGAACAGTGAGCTTGCTCAGAACAAAAGCAATGTGCTTCATACACACACGGGCCATATCTAGTTCAACTCTGCTTAGGAACCTGACAAGAACAGTAGATCCTCTTCAGTCCAATACACTGTACATGCTGAGAACAAATGCCAGTGCTATTTGCCATGTGTATGACAATTGGAGCACAATAGTGACTCTTCTTTCCAGAAAATACTCTTGCTTGTAGGACCAGAAACTGCATGTGATTCAACTCCATTTAGGACTGGGAAACAAACGCTAGCTCGCCTTAAAGGAAACACACTCTGCTTTTGAGAAAAGAGTGCTCTTTTACTCTACTGTTTTTCCTATAGGGCCAGAACAGTAAGCTTGCTCAGAACAAAAGAAATGTGCTTCCTACACACAGGGGCCATATTTAGTTCAACTCAGCATCGGAAACTGACAAGAAAAGTAGATCCTCTTCAGTCCAATACACTGTACATGCTGGGAACAGACGCCAGTGCTATTTGCCCTGTGTATGACAATGGGAGCGAAATAGTGACTCTTCTTACCAGAAAACAACTCTTGATCGTAGGACCAGAAACTGCATGTGATTCAACTCCATTTAGGTCTGGGAAGCAAACGCTAGCTCGCCTTACAAGAAACACACTCTGCTTTTGAGAAATGAGCACTCTTCTACTCTCTTGTGTTTCCTATGTGGTCCGAACAGTGAGCTTGCTCAGAACAAAAGAACTGTGCTTCCTATACACACGGGCCATATCTAGTTCAACTCTTCTTAGGAAACTGACAAGAACAGTAGCTCCTCTTCAGTCCAATACACTGTACTTGATTGGAACAGTCCCAAGTGCTATTTGTACAGTGTATGGCATTGGGAGCGCAATAGTGACTCTTCTTACCAAAAAATAACTCTACTCTTAGGACCAGAAACTGCATGTGATTCAAATTCATTTAGGACTGGGAAACAAAAGCTAGCTCGCCTTACAAGAAATACACTCTGCTTTTGAGAAAAGAGCACTCTTCTTCTCTACAATGTGTCCTATGGGGTCTGAACAGTGAGCTTGCTCAGAACAAAAGAACTGTGCTTCCTACGCACACGGGCCATATCTAGTTCAACTCTGCTTAGGAAACTGACAAGAACAGTAGCTCCTCTTCAGTCCAATACACTGTACTTGCTGGGAACAGAAACGAGTGCTATTTGCACTGTGTATGTCAACGGGAGCGCAATAGTGACTTTCCTTACCAGAAAACAACTCTTGCTCATAGGACCAAAAACTGCATGTGATTCAACTCCATTTAGGACTGGGAAACAAACGCTGGCTCGCCTTAAAGAAACACACTCTGCTTTTGAGAAAAGAGTACTCTTCTACTCTACTGTGTTTCTTATAGGGCCAGTACAGTGAGCTTGCTCAGAACAAAAGAACTGTGCTTCCAACACAAATGGCCATATCCAGTTCAATTCTGCTTAGGAAACTGACAAAAACAGTAGCTCCTCTTCAGTCCAATACACTGTACTTGCTGGGAACAGATGCGAGTGCTATTTGCACTGTGTTTGGCAATGGGAGCGCAATAGTGACTTTCCTTACCAGAAAACAACTCTTGCTCATAGGACCAGAAACTGCATGTGATTCAACTCCATTTAGGACTGGGAAACAAATGCTATCTCGCCTTACAAGAAACACACTCTGCTTTTGAGAAAAGAGCACTCTTGTACTCTACTGTGTTTCCTATAGGGCCAGAACAGTGAGCTTGCTCAGAACAAAAGAGATGTGCTTCATACACACACGGGCCATATCTAGTTCAATTCCTCTTCAGTCCAATACACTGTACTTGCTGGAAACAGACGCGAGTGCTATTTGCACTGTGTATGTCAACGGGAGCGCAATAGTGACTTTCCTTACCAGAAAACAACTCTTGCTCGTAGGACCAGAAACTGCATGTGATCAACTCCATTTAGGACTGGGAAACAAATGCTATCTTGCCTTACAAGAAACACACTCTGCTTTTGAGAAAAGAGCACTCTTGTACTCTACTGTGTTTTCTATGGGGTCCTAACAGAGAGCTTGCTGAGAACAAAAGAACTGTGCTTCCTACACACGGGCCATATCTAGTTCAATTCTGCTTAGGAAACAGACGGGAACCGTAGCTTCTCTTCAGTCTAATACACTGTACTTGCTGGGAACAGACGCGAGTGCTATTTGCACTGTGTATGGCAAAGAGAGCACAATAGTGACTCTTCTAACCAGAAAACAACTCTTGCTCGTAGGACTAGAAACTTCATGGGATTCAAATCCATTTCTAAATGGGAAAGCAACACTAGCTTGCCTTACAAGAAACACACTCTGATTTGAGAAAAGAGCCCTCGACTACTCTACTGTGTTTCCTATAGGGCCAGAAGAGTGAGCTTGCTCAGAAGAAAAGAACTGTGCTTTCTACACACACGGGTCATATCTAGTTCAACTTTGCTTAGGAAACTGACAAACAACAGTAGCTCCACTTCAGTCCAATACACTGTACTTGCTGGGAACAGACGCGAGTGCTATTTGCACTGTGTATGGCAATGGGAGCGCAATAGTGACTTTCCTTACCAGAAAACAACTCTTGCTCGTAGGACCAAAAACTGCATGTGATTCAACTCCATTTAGGACTGGGAAACAAATGCTAGCTCGCCTTACAAGAAACACACTCTGCTTTTGAGAAAAGAGCACTCTTGTACTCTACTGTGTTTCCTATAGGGCCAGTACAGTGAGCTTGCTCAGAACAAAAGAACTGTGCATCCTATACACATGGCCATATGCAGTTCAATTCTGCTTAGGAAACTGACAAGAACAGTAGCTCCTCTTCAGTCCAATACACTGTACTTGCTGGGAACAGACGCGAGTGCTATTTGCACTGTGTACGGCATTGGGAGCGCAATAGTGACATTTTGTACCAATAAAAAACTCTTGCTCATAGGACCAGAAATTGCATGTGATTCAACTCCATTTAGGACTGGGAAACAAATGTAATCTCGCCTTACAAGAAACACACTCTGCTTTTGAGAAAAGAGCACTCTTCTACTCTACTGTGTTTCCTATAGGGCCAGAACAGTGAGCTTGCTCAGAACAAAAGAACTGAGCTTCCTAAACACCCGGCCATATCTAGTTCAATTCTGTTTAGTAAACTGACAAGAACAGTAGATCCTCTTCAATCCAATACACTGTACATGCAGGGAACAGACGCCAGTGCTATTTGCACTGTGTATAGCAATGGGAGCACAATAGTGACTCTTCTTACCAGAAAATAACTCTTGCTCGTACGACCAGAAACTGCATGTGATTCAACTCCATTTAGGACTTGGAAACAAACACTAGCTCGTCTTACAAGAAACACACTCTGCTTCTGAGAAAAGAGCACTCTTCTACTCTACTGTGTTTCCTATAGGGCCAGCACAGAGAGCTTGCTCAGAACAAAAGAACTGTGCTTCCTGCACACACGGGCCATATCTAGTTCAACTCTGCTTAGGAAACTGACAAGAACAGTAGCTCCTCTTCAGTCCAATACACTGTACTTGCTGGGAACAGACGCGAGTGCTATTTGCACTGTGTACGGAATTGGGAGCACAATAGTGACTCTTTTTACCAGAAAACAACTATTGCTCGTAGGAACAGAAACTGCATGGGATTCAACTCCATTTAGGACTGGGAAACAATCGCTAGCTTGCCTTACAAGAAACACACTCTGCTTTTGAGAAAAGAGCACTCTTCTACTCTACTGTGTTTCCTATAGGGCCAGAACAGTGAGCTTGCTCAGAACAAAAGCAATGTGCTTCATACACACACGGGCCATATCTAGTTCAACTCTGCTTAGGAACCTGACAAGAACAGTAGATCCTCTTCAGTCCAATACACTGTACATGCTGAGAACAAATGCCAGTGCTATTTGCCATGTGTATGACAATTGGAGCGCAATAGTGACTCTTCTTTCCAGAAAATACTCTTGCTTGTAGGACCAGAAACTGCATGTGATTCAACTCCATTTAGGACTGGGAAACAAACGCTAGCTCGCCTTAAAGGAAACACACTCTTCTTTTGAGAAAAGAGTGCTCTTTTACTCTACTGTTTTTCTTATAGGGCCAGAACAGTAAGCTTGCTCAGAACAAAAGAAATGTGCTTCCTACACACAGGGGCCATATTTAGTTCAACTCAGCATCGGAAACTGACAAGAAAAGTAGATCCTCTTCAGTCCAATACACTGTACATGCTGGGAATAGACGCCAGTGCTATTTGCCCTGTGTATGACAATGGGAGCGAAATAGTGACTCTTCTTACCAGAAAACAACTCTTGATCGTAGGACCAGAAACTGCATGTGATTCAACTCCATTTAGGTCTGGGAAGCAAACGCTAGCTCGCCTTACAAGAAACACACTCTGCTTTTGAGAAAAGAGCACTCTTCTACTCTCTTGTGTTTCCTATGTGGTCCGAACAGTGAGCTTGCTCAGAACAAAAGAACTGTGCTTCCTATACACACGGGCCATATCTAGTTCAACTCTGCTTAGGAAACGGACAAGAACAGTAGCTCCTCTTCAGTCCAATACACTGTACTTGATTGGAACAGTCCCAAGTGCTATTTGTACAGTGTATGGCATTGGGAGCGCAATAGTGACTCTTCTTACCAAAAAATAACTCTACTCTTAGGACCAGAAACTGCATGTGATTCAAATTCATTTAGGACTGGGAAACAAAAGCTAGCTCGCCTTACAAGAAATACACTCTGCTTTTGAGAAAAGAGCACTCTTCTTCTCTACAATGTGTCCTATGGGGTCTGAACAGTGAGCTTGCTCAGAACAAAAGAACTGTGCTTCCTACGCACACGGGCCATATCTAGTTCAACTCTGCTTAGGAAACTGACAAGAACAGTAGCTCCTCTTCAGTCCAATACACTGTACTTGCTGGGAACAGAAACGAGTGCTATTTGCACTGTGTATGTCAACGGGAGCGCAATAGTGACTTTCCTTACCAGAAAACAACTCTTGCTCATAGGACCAAAAACTGCATGTGATTCAACTCCATTTAGGACTGGGAAACAAACGCTGGCTCGCCTTAAAGAAACACACTCTGCTTTTGAGAAAAGAGTACTCTTCTACTCTACTGTGTTTCTTATAGGGCCAGTACAGTGAGCTTGCTCAGAACAAAAGAACTGTGCTTCCAACACAAATGGCCATATCCAGTTCAATTCTGCTTAGGAAACTGACAAAAACAGTAGCTCCTCTTCAGTCCAATACACTGTACTTGCTTTGGAACAGATGCGAGTGCTATTTGCACTGTGTTTGGCAATGGGAGCGCAATAGTGACTTTCCTTACCAGAAAACAACTCTTGCTCATAGGACCAAAAACTGCATGTGATTCAACTCCATTTAGGACTGGGAAACAAATGCTATCTCGCCTTACAAGAAACACACTCTGCTTTTGAGAAAAGAGCACTCTTGTACTCTACTGTGTTTCCTATAGGGCCAGAACAGTGAGCTTGCTCAGAACAAAAGAGATGTGCTTCATACACACACGGGCCATATCTAGTTCAATTCCTCTTCAGTCCAATACACTGTACTTGCTGGAAACAGACGCGAGTGCTATTTGCACTGTGTATGTCAACGGGAGCGCAATAGTGACTTTCCTTACCAGAAAACAACTCTTGCTCGTAGGACCAGAAACTGCATGTGATCAACTCCATTTAGGACTGGGAAACAAATGCTATCTTGCCTTACAAGAAACACACTCTGCTTTTGAGAAAAGAGCACTCTTGTACTCTACTGTGTTTTCTATGGGGTCCTAACAGAGAGCTTGCTGAGAACAAAAGAACTGTGCTTCCTACACACGGGCCATATCTAGTTCAATTCTGCTTAGGAAACAGACGGGAACCGTAGCTTCTCTTCAGTCTAATACACTGTACTTGCTGGGAACAGACGCGAGTGCTATTTGCACTGTGTATGGCAAAGAGAGCACAATAGTGACTCTTCTAACCAGAAAACAACTCTTGCTCGTAGGACTAGAAACTTCATGGGATTCAAATCCATTTCTGAATGGGAAACCAACACTAGCTTGCCTTACAAGAAACACACTCTGATTTGAGAAAAGAGCCCTCGTCTACTCTACTGTGTTTCCTATAGGGCCAGAAGAGTGAGCTTGCTCAGAAGAAAAGAACTGTGCTTTCTACACACACGGGTCATATCTAGTTCAACTTTGCTTAGGAAACTGACAAACAACAGTAGCTCCACTTCAGTCCAATACACTGTACTTGCTGGGAACAGACGCGAGTGCTATTTGCACTGTGTATGGCAATGGGAGCGCAATAGTGACTTTCCTTACCAGAAAACAACTCTTGCTCGTAGGACCAAAAACTGCATGTGATTCAACTCCATTTAGGACTGGGAAACAAATGCTAGCTCGCCTTACAAGAAACACACTCTGCTTTTGAGAAAAGAGCACTCTTGTACTCTACTGTGTTTCCTATAGGGCCAGTACAGTGAGCTTGCTCAGAACAAAAGAACTGTGCATCCTATACACATGGCCATATGCAGTTCAATTCTGCTTAGGAAACTGACAAGAACAGTAGCTCCTCTTCAGTCTAATACACTCTACATTCTGGGAACAGACGCCCATGCTATTTGCCCTGTGTATGACAATGGGAGCACAATAGAGTCTCCTCTTACCAGAAAACAACTCTTGCTCATAGGAACAGAAACTGCATGTGATTCAACTCCATTTAGGACTGGGAAACAAACGCTAGCTAGCCTTACAAGAAACACACTCTGCTTTTGAGAAAAGTGCACTCTTCTACTCTACTGTCTTTCCTGTAGCGCCAGAACAGTGAGCTTGCTCAGAACAAAAGAACTGTGCTTCCTATACACACAGGCAATATCTAGTTCAACTCTGCATAGGAAACTGACGAGAACAGTAGCTCCTTTTCAGTCCAATACACTATACTTGCTGGGAACAGATGCGAGTGCTATTTGCAATGTGTATGGAAATGGGCGCACAATAGTGACTTTCCTTACCAGAAAACAACTCTTGCTCGTAGGACCAAAAACTGCATATGATTCAACTCCATTTACAACTGGGAAACAGACGCTAGCCTCGCCTTACAAGAAACACAATCTGCTTTTGAGAAAAGAGCACTCTTCTACTCTGCTGTTTTTCCTATAGGGCCAGTACAGTGAGCTTGCTCAGAACAAAAGAACTGTGCATCCTTCACACACGGGCCATATCTAGTTCAATTCTGCTTAGGAAACTGACAAGAACAGTAGATCATCTTCAGTCCAATACACTGTACTTGCTGAAAACAGACGCCATTGCTATTTGAACTGTGTATGACAATGGGAGCACAATAGTGACTTTTCTTACCAGAAAACAACTCTTGCTCGTAGGACCAGAATCTGCATGGGATTCAACTCCATTTAGGACTGGGAAACAATCGCTAGCTCGCCTTACAAGAAAGACACTCTGCTTTTGAGAAAAGAGCACTCGTCTACTCTACTATGTTTTATATAGCGCCAGGACAGTTAGCTTGCTCAGAACAAAAGAACTGTGCTTCCTACACACACGGCCCTATCTAGTTCAATTCGGCTTAGTAAACTGAGAAGAACAGTAGATCCTCTTCAATCCAATACACTGTACATGCTGGGAACAGACGCCAGTGCTATTTGCACTGTGTACGACAAAGGGAGCGCAATAGTAACTCTTCTTATGAATACAACTCTTGATCGTAGGACCAGAAACTGCATGTGATTCAACTCCATTTAGGACTGGGAAACAAATGCTAGCTTGCCTTACAAGAAACACACTCTGCTTTTGAGAAATGAGCACTCTTTTACTCTACTGTGTCTCCTATAGTGCCAGAACAGTGAGCTTGCTCAGAACAAAAGATCTGTGCTTCCTACACACACGGGCCATATCTAGTTCAACTCTGCTTAGGAAACTGACGAGAACAGTAGCTCCTCTTCACGCCAATGCACTGTACTTGCTGAGAACAGACGCGAGTGCTATTTGCACTGTGTAGAGTAATAGGAGCACAATAGTGACTTTTCTTACCAGAAAACAACTTTTGCTCTTAGGACCAGAAACTGCATGTGATTCAACTCCACTTAGATCTGGGAAACAAACGCTAGCTCGCCTTACAAGAAACATGCTCTGCTCTTGAGAATAGGGCACACTTCTACTCTACTGTGTTTCCTATGGGGTCCGAACAGTGAGCTTGCTCAGAACAAAAGAACTGTGCTTCCTACACACCTGGGCCATATCTAGTTCAATTCTGCTTAGGAAACTGACAAGAACAGTAGCTCCTCTATAGTCAAATACACTGTACTTGTTGGGAACAGACGCGAGTGCTATTTGCACTGTGTATGTCAATGGGAGCACAATAGTGACTTTCCTTACCAGAAAACCACTCTTGTCCATAGGACCAAAAACTGCATGTGATTCAACTCCATTTAGGACTGGGAAACAAACGGTAGCTCGCCTTACAATAAACACACTCTGCTTTTGAGAAAAGAGAACTCTTCTACTCTACTGTGTTTCCTATAGGGCCAGTACAGTGAGCTTGCTCAGAACAAAAGAACTGTGCTTCCTACACAAATGCCCATATCCAGTTCAATTCTGCTTAGGAAACTGACAAGAACAGTAGCTCCTCTTCAGTCCAATACACTATACTTGCTGGGAACAGATGCGAGTGCTATTTGCACTGTGTATGGCAATGGGAGCACAATAGTGACTTTCCTTACCAGAAAACAACTCTTTCGTGTAGGACCAAAAACTGTATGGATTCAACTCCATTTAGGACTGGGAAACAAACGCTAGCTCGCCTTACAAGAAACAGACTCTGCTTTTGAGAAAAGAGCACTCTTCTACTCTACTGTGTTTTCTACAGCGCCAGAACAGTGAGCTTGCTCAGAACAAAAGAAATGTGCTTTTTAAACACACGGCCATATCTAGTTCAACTCTGTTTAGTAAACTGACAAGAACAGTAGATCCTCTTCAGTCCAATATACTGTACATGCACGGAACAGACGCCAGTGCTATTCGCACTGTGTACAGCAATGGGAGCGCAATAGTGACTCTTCTTACCAGAAAATAACTCTTGCTTGTACGACCAGAAACTGCTTGTGATTCAACTCCATTTAGTACTTGGAAACAAACACTAGCTCGTCTTACAAGAAACACACTCTGCTTCTGAGAAAAGAGCACTCTTCTACTCTACTGTGTATTCTATAGGGCCAGAACAGAGAGCTTGCTCAGAACAAAAGAACTGTGCTTCCTGCACACACGGGCCATATCTAGTTCAACTCTGCTTAGGAAACTGACAAGAACAGTAGCTCCTCTTCAGTCCAATACACTGTACTTGCTGGGAACAGACGCGAGTGCTATTTGCACTGTGTACGGAATTGGGAGCGCAATAGTGACTCTTTTTACCAGAAAACAACTCTTGCTCGTAGGAACTGAAACTGCATGTGATTCAACTCCATTTAGAACTGGGAAACAAATGCTATCTCGCCTTACAAGAAACACACTCTGCTTTTGAGAAAAGAGCACTCTTGTACTCTACTGTGTTTCCTATAGGGCCAGAACAGTGAGCTTGCTCAGAACAAAAGAACTGTGCTTCCTACACACACGGGCCATATCTAGTTCAACTCTGCTTAAGAAACTGACGAGAACAGTAGCTCCTCTTCAGTCCAATACACTGTACTTGCTGGGAACAGACGAGTGCTATTTGTACTGTGTACAGCAATGGGAGCACAATAGTGACCCCTCTTACCAGAAAACAACTCTGGCTCTTAGGACCAGAAACTGCATGTGATTCAACTCCACTTAGAACTGGTAAACAAACGCTAGCTTGCCTTACAAGAAACAAGCTCTGATTTGAGAAAAGGGCACACTTCTACTCTACTGTGTTTCCTATTGGGTCCGAACAGTGAGCTTGCTCAGAACAAAAGAACTGTGCTTCCTACACACACGGGCCATATCTCGTTCAATTCTGCTTAGGAAACTGACAAGAACAGTAGATCCCCTTCAGTCCAATACACTGTACTTGCTGGGAACAGATGCGAGTGCTATTTGCACTGTGTATGACAATGGGAGCGCAATAGTGACTCTTCTTAAAAGAAAATAACTCTTGCTCGTTTGACTGGAAACTTCATGGGATTCAACTTCATTTCTGAATTGGAAACAAACACTAGCTTTCCTCCCAAGAAACACACTCTGCTTTTGAGAAAAGAGCCCTCCTCTACTCTACTGTGTTTCCTATAGGGCCAGAACAGTGAGCTTGCTCAGAACAAAAAAACTGTGCTTCCTAAACACACGGGCCATATCTAGTTCAACTCTGCTTAGGAAACTGACAACAACAGTAGCTCCACTTCAGTCCAATACACTGTACTTGCTGGGAACAGAAGCGAGTGCTATTTGCACTGTGTATGGCAATGGGAGCGCAAGTGACTTTCCTTACCAGAAAACAACTCTTGCTCATAGGACCAAACAATGCATGTGATTCATCTCCATTTAGGACTGGGAAACAAACGCTAGCTCACCTTACAAGAAACACACTCTGCTTTTGAGAAAAGAGCACTCTTCTACTCTACTGTGTTTCCTTTAGGGCCAGTACAGTGAGCTTGCTCAGAACAAAAGAACTGTGCTTCCTATACACATGGCCATATCCAGTTCAATTCTGCTTAGGAAACTGACAAGAACAGTAGCTTCTCTTCAGTCCAATACACTCTACATGCTGGGAACAGACGCTCGTGCTATTTGCCCTGTGTATGGCAAAGGGAGCCCAATAGTGTCTCTTCTTACCAGAAAACAATTCTTGCTCATAGGACCAGAAACTGCATGTGATTCAACTCCATTTAGGACTGGGAAACAAACGCTATGTAGCCTTACAAGAAACACACTCTGCTTTTGAGAAATGAGCACTCTTCTACTCGACTGTCTTTCCTATAGCGCCAGAACAGTGAGCTTGCTCAGACCAAAGAACTGTGCTTCCTACACACACAGGCAATATCTAGTTCAACTCTGCATAGGAAACTGACGAGAACAGTAGCTCCTCTTCAGTCCAATATACTGTAATTGCTGAGAACAGATGCCAGTGCTATTTGCACTGTGTATGACAATGGGAGCGCAATAGTGACTCTTCTTACCACAAAACAACTCTTGCTCCTAGGACCAGAAACTGCATGGGATTCAACTCCATTTAGGACTGGGAAACAAACGCTAGCTTGCCTTACAAGAAAAACACTCTGCTTTTGAGAAAAGAGCGCTCTTCTACTCTACTGTGTTTCCTATAGGGCCAGAACAGAGAGTTTGCTCAGAACAAAAGAACTGTGCTTCCTACACACACGGCCATATCTAGTTCAACTCTGCTTAGGAAACTGACAAGAACAGTAGCTCCTCTTCAGTCCAATACACTGTACTTGCTGGGAACAGACGCGAGTGCTATTTGCACTGTGTACGGCATTGGGAGCGCAATAGTGACTCTTTTTACCAGAAAACAACTCTTGCTCGTAGGAACAGAAACTGCATGTGATTCAACTCCATTTAGGACTGGGAAACAAATGCTATCTCGCGTTACAAGAAACACACTCTGCTTTTGAGAAAAGAGCACTCTTGTACTCTACTGTGTTTCCTATAGGGCCAGAACAGTGAGCTTGCTCAGAACAAAAGAACTGTGCTTCCTACACACACGGCCATATCTAGTTCAACTCTGCTTAGGAAACTGACGGGAATAGTAGCTCCTCTTCAGTCCAATACACTGTACTTGCTGGGAACAGACGCTCGTGCTATTTGCCCTGTGTATGGCAAAGGGAGCCCAATAGTGTCTCTTCTTACCAGAAAACAATTCTTGCTCATAGGACCAGAAACTGCATGTGATTCAACTCCATTTAGGACTGGGAAACAAACGCTATGTAGCCTTACAAGAAACACACTCTGCTTTTGAGAAATGAGCACTCTTCTACTCTACTGTCTTTCCTATAGCGCCAGAACAGTGAGCTTGCTCAGACCAAAGAACTGTGCTTCCTACACACACAGGCAATATCTAGTTCAACTCTGCATAGGAAACTGACGAGAACAGTAGCTCCTCTTCAGTCCAATATACTGTAATTGCTGAGAACAGATGCCAGTGCTATTTGCACTGTGTATGACAATGGGAGCGCAATAGTGACTCTTCTTACCACAAAACAACTCTTGCTCCTAGGACCAGAAACTGCATGGGATTCAACTCCATTTAGGACTGGGAAACAAACGCTAGCTTGCCTTACAAGAAAAACACTCTGCTTTTGAGAAAAGAGCGCTCTTCTACTCTACTGTGTTTCCTATAGGGCCAGAACAGAGAGTTTGCTCAGAACAAAAGAACTGTGCTTCCTACACACACGGCCATATCTAGTTCAACTCTGCTTAGGAAACTGACAAGAACAGTAGCTCCTCTTCAGTCCAATACACTGTACTTGCTGGGAACAGACGCGAGTGCTATTTGCACTGTGTACGGCATTGGGAGCGCAATAGTGACTCTTTTTACCAGAAAACAACTCTTGCTCGTAGGAACAGAAACTGCATGTGATTCAACTCCATTTAGGACTGGGAAACAAATGCTATCTCGCGTTACAAGAAACACACTCTGCTTTTGAGAAAAGAGCACTCTTGTACTCTACTGTGTTTCCTATAGGGCCAGAACAGTGAGCTTGCTCAGAACAAAAGAACTGTGCTTCCTACACACACGGCCATATCTAGTTCAACTCTGCTTAGGAAACTGACGGGAATAGTAGCTCCTCTTCAGTCCAATACACTGTACTTGCTGGGAACAGACGAGTGCTATTTGTACTGTGTACAGCAATGGGAGCACAATAGTGACCCTTCTTACCAGAAAACAACTCTGGCTCTTAGGACCAGAAACTGCATGTGATTCAACTCCACTTAGGACTGGGAAACAAACGCTAGCTTGCCTTACAAGAAACAAGCTCTGATTTGAGAAAAGGGCACACTTCTACTCTACTGTGTTTCCTATGGGTTCCGAACAGTGTGCTTGCTCAGAACAAAAGAACTGTGCTTCCTACACACACGGGCCATATCTAGTTCAATTCTGCTTAGGAAATTGACAAGAACAGTAGATCCCTTTCAATCCAATACACTGTACTTGCTGGGAACAGACGCCAGTGCTATTTGCACTGTGTATGACAATGGGAGCGCAATAGTGACTCTTCTTACCCCAAAACAACTCTTGCTCCTAGGACCTGAAACTGCATGGGATTCAACTCATTTACGACTGGGAAACAAACACTAGCTTGCCTTACAAGAAACACACTCTGCTTTTGAGAAAAGAGCACTCCTCTACTCTACTGTGTTTCCTATAGGGCCAGAACAGTGAGCTTGCTCAGAACAAAAGAAATGTGCTTCATACACACACGGGCCATATATAGTTCAACTCTGCTTAGGAACCTGACAAGAACAGTAGATCCTCTTCAGTCCAATACACTGTACATGCTGGGAACAAATGCCAGTGCTATTTGCCATGTGTATGACAATGGGAGCACAATAGTGACTCTTCTTACCAGAAAATACTCTTGCTCGTAGAACCAGAAACTGCATGTGATTCAACTCCATTTAGGACTGGGAAACAAACGCTAGCTCACCTTACAAGAATCACACTCTGCTTTTGAGAAAAGAGTACTCTTCTACTCTACTGTTTTTCCTATAGGGCCAGAACAGTGAGCTTGCTCAGAACAAAAGAAATGTGCTTCCTAAACACAGGGGCCATATCTAGTTCAACTCTTCATCGGAAACTGACAAGAACAGTAGATCCTCTTCAGTCCAATACACTGTACATGCTGGGAACAGACGCCAGTGCTATTTGCCCTGTGTATGACAATGGGAGCGAAATAGTGACTCTTCTTACCAGAAAACAACTCTTGATCTTAGGACCAGAAACAGCATGTGATTCAACGACATTTAGATCTGCGAAGCAAACGCTAGCTCGCTTTACAAGAAACACACTCTTCTTTTGAGAAAAGAGCACTCTTCTACTCTACTGTGTTTCCTAAGGGGTCCGAACAGTGAGCTTGCTCAGAACAAATGAACTGTGCTTCCTATACACACGGGCCATATCTATTTCAACTCTGCTTAGGAAACAGACAAGAACAGTAGCTCCTCTTCAGTCCAATACACTGTACTTTATTGGATCAGACGCAAGTGCTATTTGTACTGTGTATGGCATTGGGAGCGCAATAGTTACTCTTCTTACCAAAAAATAACTCTACTCGTAGGACCAGAAACTGCATGTGATTCAAATTCATTTAGGACTGGGAAACAAAAGCTAGCTCGCCTTACAAGAAATACACTCTGCTTTTGAGAAAAGAGCACTCTTATTCTCTACTATGTGTCCTATGGGGTCCGAACAGTGAGCTTGCTCAGAACAAAAGAACTGTGCTTCCTACAAACACGGGCCATATCTAGTTCAACTCTGCTTAGGAAACTGACAAGAACACTAGCTCCTTTTCAGTCCAATACACTGTACTTGCTGGGAACAGATGCGAGTGCTATTTGCACTGTGTATGACAATGGGAGCGCAATAGTGACTCTTCTTAAAAGAAAATAACTCTTGCTCGTTTGACTGGAAACTTCATGGGATTCAACTTCATTTCTGAATTGGAAACAAACACTAGCTTTCCTCCCAAGAAACACACTCTGCTTTTGAGAAAAGAGCCCTCCTCTACTCTACTGTGTTTCCTATAGGGCCAGAACAGTGAGCTTGCTCAGAACAAAAAAACTGTGCTTCCTAAACACACGGGCCATATCTAGTTCAACTCTGCTTAGGAAACTGACAACAACAGTAGCTCCACTTCAGTCCAATACACTGTACTTGCTGGGAACAGAAGCGAGTGCTATTTGCACTGTGTATGGCAATGGGAGCGCAAGTGACTTTCCTTACCAGAAAACAACTCTTGCTCATAGGACCAAACAATGCATGTGATTCATCTCCATTTAGGACTGGGAAACAAACGCTAGCTCACCTTACAAGAAACACACTCTGCTTTTGAGAAAAGAGCACTCTTCTACTCTACTGTGTTTCCTTTAGGGCCAGTACAGTGAGCTTGCTCAGAACAAAAGAACTGTGCTTCCTATACACATGGCCATATCCAGTTCAATTCTGCTTAGGAAACTGACAAGAACAGTAGCTTCTCTTCAGTCCAATACACTCTACATGCTGGGAACAGACGCTCGTGCTATTTGCCCTGTGTATGGCAAAGGGAGCCCAATAGTGTCTCTTCTTACCAGAAAACAATTCTTGCTCATAGGACCAGAAACTGCATGTGATTCAACTCCATTTAGGACTGGGAAACAAACGCTATGTAGCCTTACAAGAAACACACTCTGCTTTTGAGAAATGAGCACTCTTCTACTCGACTGTCTTTCCTATAGCGCCAGAACAGTGAGCTTGCTCAGACCAAAGAACTGTGCTTCCTACACACACAGGCAATATCTAGTTCAACTCTGCATAGGAAACTGACGAGAACAGTAGCTCCTCTTCAGTCCAATATACTGTAATTGCTGAGAACAGATGCCAGTGCTATTTGCACTGTGTATGACAATGGGAGCGCAATAGTGACTCTTCTTACCACAAAACAACTCTTGCTCCTAGGACCAGAAACTGCATGGGATTCAACTCCATTTAGGACTGGGAAACAAACGCTAGCTTGCCTTACAAGAAAAACACTCTGCTTTTGAGAAAAGAGCGCTCTTCTACTCTACTGTGTTTCCTATAGGGCCAGAACAGAGAGTTTGCTCAGAACAAAAGAACTGTGCTTCCTACACACACGGCCATATCTAGTTCAACTCTGCTTAGGAAACTGACAAGAACAGTAGCTCCTCTTCAGTCCAATACACTGTACTTGCTGGGAACAGACGCGAGTGCTATTTGCACTGTGTACGGCATTGGGAGCGCAATAGTGACTCTTTTTACCAGAAAACAACTCTTGCTCGTAGGAACAGAAACTGCATGTGATTCAACTCCATTTAGGACTGGGAAACAAATGCTATCTCGCGTTACAAGAAACACACTCTGCTTTTGAGAAAAGAGCACTCTTGTACTCTACTGTGTTTCCTATAGGGCCAGAACAGTGAGCTTGCTCAGAACAAAAGAACTGTGCTTCCTACACACACGGCCATATCTAGTTCAACTCTGCTTAGGAAACTGACGGGAATAGTAGCTCCTCTTCAGTCCAATACACTGTACTTGCTGGGAACAGACGCTCGTGCTATTTGCCCTGTGTATGGCAAAGGGAGCCCAATAGTGTCTCTTCTTACCAGAAAACAATTCTTGCTCATAGGACCAGAAACTGCATGTGATTCAACTCCATTTAGGACTGGGAAACAAACGCTATGTAGCCTTACAAGAAACACACTCTGCTTTTGAGAAATGAGCACTCTTCTACTCTACTGTCTTTCCTATAGCGCCAGAACAGTGAGCTTGCTCAGACCAAAGAACTGTGCTTCCTACACACACAGGCAATATCTAGTTCAACTCTGCATAGGAAACTGACGAGAACAGTAGCTCCTCTTCAGTCCAATATACTGTAATTGCTGAGAACAGATGCCAGTGCTATTTGCACTGTGTATGACAATGGGAGCGCAATAGTGACTCTTCTTACCACAAAACAACTCTTGCTCCTAGGACCAGAAACTGCATGGGATTCAACTCCATTTAGGACTGGGAAACAAACGCTAGCTTGCCTTACAAGAAAAACACTCTGCTTTTGAGAAAAGAGCGCTCTTCTACTCTACTGTGTTTCCTATAGGGCCAGAACAGAGAGTTTGCTCAGAACAAAAGAACTGTGCTTCCTACACACACGGCCATATCTAGTTCAACTCTGCTTAGGAAACTGACAAGAACAGTAGCTCCTCTTCAGTCCAATACACTGTACTTGCTGGGAACAGACGCGAGTGCTATTTGCACTGTGTACGGCATTGGGAGCGCAATAGTGACTCTTTTTACCAGAAAACAACTCTTGCTCGTAGGAACAGAAACTGCATGTGATTCAACTCCATTTAGGACTGGGAAACAAATGCTATCTCGCGTTACAAGAAACACACTCTGCTTTTGAGAAAAGAGCACTCTTGTACTCTACTGTGTTTCCTATAGGGCCAGAACAGTGAGCTTGCTCAGAACAAAAGAACTGTGCTTCCTACACACACGGCCATATCTAGTTCAACTCTGCTTAGGAAACTGACGGGAATAGTAGCTCCTCTTCAGTCCAATACACTGTACTTGCTGGGAACAGACGAGTGCTATTTGTACTGTGTACAGCAATGGGAGCACAATAGTGACCCTTCTTACCAGAAAACAACTCTGGCTCTTAGGACCAGAAACTGCATGTGATTCAACTCCACTTAGGACTGGGAAACAAACGCTAGCTTGCCTTACAAGAAACAAGCTCTGATTTGAGAAAAGGGCACACTTCTACTCTACTGTGTTTCCTATGGGTTCCGAACAGTGTGCTTGCTCAGAACAAAAGAACTGTGCTTCCTACACACACGGGCCATATCTAGTTCAATTCTGCTTAGGAAATTGACAAGAACAGTAGATCC